>NC_142934.1:58962818-58980824 GCF_046866305.1 Octopus bimaculoides | reverse complement strand
AACTACTATCGTAGTTGAATGATATATGCATATATGTAAAATTAATAGATATATATAAAAATAATTATATATAACAAGGGCGCTATATCTAAAACCACCATCCTTGCTAAAGATAGGAGTCAAAACACTCCGAAGCCACAAAAATTAACATTATATTGGGTTGGTAACTAAGTTACCACCGTTTTTTTAAATTTAAAATTTTTAAAAGGTTTAATAACATGTAACAACTAATTAACCGATAATGTATTCACTCTTGTTGTTTACAACTTCTTCCCAACGTTCAACAAGATTTAGATTTTCAATAGAAAAATTGATCCAAGCAAGCTCGAAAAATTGATCCAACTAAGCTCTCAATTCTTCATCAGTATTGAAAGAAACTCCGCGCATAGCATTTGAAAGAGATCGAAAGAGGTGAAATCCGTTGGTGCCAACTCCTATCTTTAACAAAGCTGGTGGTTTTTAAAAATAAGCGCCCTTATATAGAATTCTTTTATATGTATATCTATTAATTTTGCCTATACTTTTTAGGTTGCGCCCGCTAACATTAATATCTCTCATGAGTATTAATGTTCTTTATATATTTAAAAGAAATTTGTATATATGTATGTATGTGTGTGTGTATATATATAAATATGTGTGTGTGTATATATATATTATATGATGTATATATATCATATATATGTATATATATATTATATATATAAATATGTGTGTGTGTATATATATATTATATGATGTATATATATCATATATATGTATATATATATTATATATATATATACATTCATGTATATATATGTGTGTGTGTATGTATATGTGTGTGTGTATGTGTGTGTGTATGTATGTATGTATGTATGTATGTGTTGGTTTGCAAGTTTTGTTCACCTGTGTATTTATTAAACATATCTTTAATCGGAGTATAAGCCTTTCACTCTGTTCGTTTATTACAGAAAAGAATCTTTGATAGCGTGGTGATGACTGCAGTGCTAAATTCTCTGGAGATACAATGAGACGAGCGCAATATTCTCTGGGGGCGAACTCGGGGTGTATCACTGATATAGTAGCTCTGTTCTCAAAACTCATAAGAATGCTTGTCGGGAAGAGTTTGTGATAAAGAGACACCGTCTCTTCAAGCTCCTCACCTCATGTCTCGAAATTGTCATCAGAGACATGGTATTGATTGGAAAGGTTGCATCAATATCAACGGTGACATACTAATCCTCCTCCGATTTACAGACGACATCCAGCCTATTGTAGTCATCTCATATCGGCTACTAAACCATGCTGATAGTACTGGACACTCAGAATTCAGCAGTAGGCCTTAAAATAAACAGCTTAGGAACAGAGTATATGCGGTCTCCTGAAGGCCAAATGGTAGTGAAAAACAGTGAAATTCAGGAGCTGAATGACCTTTCTTTTTTAGCCCAGTCCGTGTTTCTTTCATTGAGTCAATTTTCTCGTTGTTCCTCCTCGTTTATGTTTGCATTCCATTTCCGCAAACATGGCTGTGTTTCCGAGTAATCAATCATTCTCGTTAATGTAATCGAACCACTACATTTTTCTACTCAGTGTTATATCATTTTCTCTTTTCAAACAAGACGATTTTTCTGTTCTAAGACCGACTTGTTTATTTAGTAATCCTTTCATTCAATGCTAAGGATTCTGCAAAATCCTCATTTCGATTCGAATGCTGACAATTTCATGTCATTGAATTTGTTTTAGTATGTCCATGGATCACATCCACACAATACAATTGCAAATGTCATAGATCACATTAGCCTTGGATTGTCTTTCATGGAAATAATTTTGTAGCTCTGTCTAAAACTGCATTAAAAATAATGGTCTTAAACTATATGCAAAATTGATAATCCGTCCAGAATTAGTACGATTCCAACAAGGTCGCAGCATTAAATTACAGATAATCAATGTGAGAATGATTCCTGAGAAATTTAAAGATCACTAAGGAAGCATGTATAGTAATATTTATTGATATTAAATAATGCCGTTATCTGCTTATGGGGAAAACAGTATCGTAGAGTATTAAGAAGTGGCACAAACCTCATTGTATCTAACTGGACTTCGGTGAAAAGGATACGGGAAATGTATTAGTTTTGAACTAAAACGTAGTCTTGTTCTGAATAAATTGTTTGAAAGAAGCAGTAGTTTGTAAAATGCGTCGAAGTTCGACCGGGGTTACATATTACTACGAAGATTTTCCATCAATTTCTTGAATAAGTAATTTTAGATACCCCGGAGAATTAGAATGACAGTGAAAATTCGCAAAGGAATTCTCACCAATCTAAGATTTGCCTACAACGTTGACGTGTCAACGGGAACTAAAGGTGAATCATGTAAATATCACTAGAAAACTATATATAATGTTTCATGTAAATATAATAAGGAAATTGAAATTCAGGTCAGAGTGACAGGTTATCAAAATGGGGAACAAACAAATAATGATGCCCGTGTAGATGCAGTCAAAATCAATAACAATTTGCACCGGGAATTAGTGAGACGTATATATATACTTCAGCTCCTTAATAGAAAATAAAACCGATTTGTGTGTGTGTGTATACAGTTATGCATGTAATTGCATGTGTATATATATATATATATATATATATATATATATATATATAATCATAAATATACAGGGATTAGCATTGAGTTGCTTCTCCAACATACTGAAAATTTAGAAATAGCAGTCAAAGAACTACTGATTCTAATCTACAAATTTTTCTCTAAATGGATGGCGATATTTATGGCACACATAGAACAAAAAACCGGAGGGGAAAGCATAAACAAAACAAGTCTTTAGTTAATCGGATACGATCGTTTCATGGTTAAGAGAATGAAAAATCCCTATTCCAATCCTCAGTCCGATATTCTGATAAATTTGAAAGTGTCTCTAAAAAAATTCACGGTAATCTTTGGCCATGCGACACCAAAAATCAACGATAAGAAAGGCACTTACGAATTCATCGGTTAGTGAGATTTCACTCTACATATGGTGGACTTTCCCCGTCGAAGATGACGAGCGAGCGTTCAGCTTTTGCCGAACGACTTGCACAAATGACTTGTTATAATGGTTAAATGTATGTGCTGCACATTAACTCACTCCTTCTATTAAATCGACGTTGCTTGAACGGATGCAGGGTATACCACGCGTCAGGTATCGGAGTGATCGCAGGGCAACGTGCGATGAAGTGTTATGCTCAAGAACACAACAGACTACATGGTCGCAAATGCAACACCCTAACCATTAGGTCCTCGCATATACATAACATACATACGCACGCGTGCACGCACACACACACACACACACACACACACACACACACACACACACACACATACTGCACTTCATAAAATCTTATTTTCTTGATGGAGGAGAACTAAATAGTCCTCAAAACTGGTAAATGAATAATTCCGTCTTTTCTTTGAATTCTTCCAAGTTCTCTGTAAGTTCCTTTCCTCGCTCCCTGAAAGAGACTCACCGAGCATATAGAGAACAGTAGGGCTGTGTTTTAAAATCTTGTAAGAGATAATATTGCATGAGTTACTATGGGAACCCTTCCTTCTCACAAAATTCTTCAGTTCGACAGTGAAACACTAAAAGTAATCGTATTGAATATTAAAACTTGCGTAAAGCAGCGTATTAGCGATTGGGTGGAGGAGGACCAGGTAGGCCTCATATATATGACTTTCACACGTTGAACAATTTATAAGTAAAGTATGCGTGAGATTTCACCATTCCTTAGTCGTCTCTAAGGAGAGCATTCTGTTCTTAGTGCTTAGACAGTGCTTGAGCGTACATGTGTGCGCATGTGGATGCGTAAATACTCTAATACAAGTATTTAGTATTGGCTTCTCACTTTAATCTCCTACAAGTTTCCCTTGCATCTAAGGATTCAATTCGGCGCATGCCCATGCATATATATGACTGCTAATTCTATTTAAATACGTGTTTATATTTATACGCTTTTGCACACGCATATGAATACATAGACAGACATATATATACGTATATATATATGTATATATATATATATATATATATATATATATATATATATATATATACACGCACACACGCACGCATGCATACACATGCGCACACGCACGCTTACACACACACACACAAACACGCACACACACAAACACACACACACACACACACACACACACGTATATATATATATATATATATATATATATACGCATTATGTATGTATGTATGTGAAATAATGTGCGAAAACTGCTGTGTTTCTTCATGTGCTTATTGGCAAAATGTTAAAAATCAGTTAAGAGATCAATAAAGATCAATAGTAGAAATTCTAATCATACTCTAGACATCTCTCTTGGCATTCGATGTTTTTATTATTTGTTCTAAGTCCGCCCAGATCAAAGAAACTATGATCAGAGGTAATCTAGCCAGGAACACGTCATCATTTTTTCTGAAACAATGATCATGGAGAACATCCTGGATATCGTCTGTTGATAAAAGGGTAATATGTGGTATAATGCACCGGTTTCTGTAGAATTTCTAGCAAGCCAAGAGTAGAGGATCTCTCGTTTATTTTTTGTATGTTAATTTTACCCACTATTGTATACTCTCATATATAAGTGTGTGTGTGTGTGTGTGTGTGTGTGTGTGTGTGTGTGTGTGTGTGTGTGTGTGTGTGTGTGTGTGTGTGTGTGTTTGTATGTGTGTGTATACAGAGATAGATAGATATAGATAAATACATGCGTACATACAGGGTAAGGTGAATAAACAGTCGTCTAAAGTACGCAAAAATGAAAATAACACTGACATCTCATTTCAACAGATATATCTACCAAAATTACATAGAAATATCTTGAAATATTAAAGAGTAAATTTATTCCATAAAATCGCCATTGGCTGAAACCGTGGCCTCCAGACAACTTCGGAATCTCCTGCAATTCTTCTGGACGGTCTCCTTGTTTAAGTTGGTGAATACTGACATAAACCTTGCCTTCAGTAACCTTGCCTCCTTGTAACATCTTTGGTGTTACAAGGAGTTTTGTTGGTGTCTTGCTCAACTGCGCCCCACATATAATAATCAAGGTGATTGCAATCTGGGGAGTTAGGTAGCCAGACGTTAGAGGGGATGTGATCGCAGAAATTTTCTGACAGCCATGACTGGGTTCTCCAGCTTGTGTGGAATGGTGCAGAGTCCTGTTACCAGACACAGAGTGTTCCAGCAGCCACCCTCTTGACCCATGGCAGTACTACGTCCTCCAGGCACTTGATGTAGGCCTCCGTGTTGAGTTTAAGACCGTGTGGGAAGATAAATGGAAGCATAACGTTGCATAATGTTGACTGGATGTTTGATTTTTATCGCACTCGATATATGTCCTCAGATTGCACTGCCCTCAGATTGACACCCAAACACTCTGAAGTGTTAGTAGTAGTGCTTCGGGTGCGAATGCTAAGCAGGACAGCATGTCGTTTCCAAATTTCTGGCAGAGTGAATCGCGTCATTATACAGTTTTTCTCATAGACAGTACCCAACTGACCCTATTGCACTGTGCAGTCGACAAAATCAAGAAAAAAACAATGCATAGGCGCAAAATTAAGAATATAAAATGGTCACAATTTACCCGTCGTACCGTGTACATGCATAGCTATATAAACATGCATACTTATGTATGTATATATATATATATATATATATATATATATATACACACACCAAAAAGAAAATTATATGTGTGTGTGTGTGTGTGTGTGCGTGTGCGTGTGTGCACATACAAATGCATGTGTGCTTGTGTGTGTATGTTTGTCTATGTCTGTTTTTATGTTAGGTATTATATAAAATCGATTTAACATTAAACTCAAGGGTTACTCAGTAATTTTTATTGGGTAGATATTTATTCATTCTTACATGCTCTCTGTCATCAATCAGGCAGTCAGATAACAAGGAAGACGAAAGCTTGAAATCACAGCCAAAGTTTTCTTTATAATATATAAATATATATGTGTGTGTGTGTGTGTGTGTGTGTGTGTGTGTGTGTGTGTGTGTGTGTATAATATATATACATACACAAATACAGACACACACACACACATACACACATATATATATGTGTGTATGTATGTCTATATTCATATATATATATATGTATATATATTGTAATATATATGTGTATATGTGTGTGTGTTGTGTGTGTGTGTGGATATATATTGTATCTTGCGCAGTAGTTATAATTGATTTCATTATTATATATTTGTCCATTAGTTAATTATTTAACCTATCAACTAACAGATTATTTGATTAATCGTTCATTGAGTTAATCAATAATTTTGGTTTGTCCAAATCCTTTCGTTGCCATCCGTGAATTCATCATTAATAAACCTTCACTACTCCTGGTCTGCTTCAGGTCTGTCTGTCTCTTATTTTGCAGCGTTAGCATACCGGACAAATGCTTAGCGGAATTTCTTCTGGCCCTACGTTCTGAGTTCAAATACCGCCGTGGTCAACTTCGCCTTTTCGTCCTTTTGTGGTTGATAAAATAAAATTAATAATGGGTCAGAATTTCGCAATAGAATCGAATCACTTGATCCTGGTTTTGTTCCTGCTACGAGGTATATTGGATCAATATAATTTTCTGTAGCATAAGCTTTACCCACACTTTGTAAGAGATAATAAGTATGCAGGACACATTAAGAACCCCGTTGGGTGCATGGAACCTAAATTCAGTACGTGTAGCTTTGACACTTATCATCATACCTGAAGAGTACAGGTGTCTTATTTATATCTATATATGTATTTACATGCATAATGCAAATACACTCATACTCGGGCATACATACATACATACATACACGTATATGTATGTACTTCTCCTTTGATTGATAGTTTACAAAACTAATTACCCTATGTTTATGGGGGATATCTTTTAATTTTTATCTTTTAGTTGTTTCAATCAGGAGACTGCGACCACGCTGAGGCACCGACTTAAAGGATTAAAACAAAAAAAATAATAGTCCAAAGAATAGCTCCCAATACATTTTTTAAAGCCTGGTACTTATTCTATTGATATCTTTCACCGAATTGCTAAGTTATGTGGACGTAAAGAAACCATCACTGGTTGTCAAGAAGTGGAGGAGGACAGACACAGAGACACACTCACAAATATATCTATCTATCTATCTATCTCTCCCTCTCTCTCTCTCTCTCTCTCTCTCTCTCTCTCTATATATATATATATATATATATATATATATATATATATACATATATACATACACACACACACACACACACATATATATATATATATATATATATATATATATATATATATATATATATATATATACATACATACATACATACACACACACACACACATATATATATATATGTATATATATATATATATATATATATATATATATACAATGATCTTTCAATTTCCGTCAACCAAATGCATTCACAAAGATTTGATCGGCCCGAGGGTATAGTAAAAGACACTTGCCCAAGGTACCATGTAGTGGAGCTGAATCCGGAACAATGCAAACTTCTTGCCACACTGCCACGTCTTATAAAGCTTGAACTGAATAAGCACCTCCGATCGGCTATAGAAGCTTTTCACAAACCTTGGCATCTTTAGCAAGTGTTTTCGACTATAACCTCGGGCTATAGTAGAAGATACTTGCAGGTTATATAAGTTTAAGGGGGAGCTATTGTATCCGAAAAATAATGAAAAACCTACAGAGTTGACACAAAAGATAAGATTGTATTTTAATACATAATACAATCTTGGTGACATATTTTGTGTGAAATTTAAAGGAGATAAATTTCAAAATATTATTCTAATGTCTTATAATATTTGAGATATGTTACTTACATTTGCAAGTAAAATGTAACGTTTGTAATAAATACAGCTAAACAATTACACATTCTAAGTTAAGGTTTAAGCTTGTTACATTCACTCACTTTCTCTCTCTCTCTCATACACACACAGAGGTTTTACATAAATGTATGTATATGTGTGTACGTGCGTACATTTATCTAAGTATAATATGTATATAAATTTGTATTTTAATATCATTTGTATATAATAATAAATTTAATTAGTTCATATAAATTTATTTGTAGCATGAAAAATGTAAATTATTGCTTAGAGATATAGAATAAGGTTTCTTCCTGTCTCATACAAAATTTTAGTAAAATATAGATAACTTAATTTTCTCAACAGCAGGATATTCATTAAATATTTATTTTAGTACAACGTTAATTACAACACGCGTTCATATCAGCAACTGTTTGAAACAGGTAGAATCTAACTTCAACAACGATGCATTTTGTTAAATCATATATAACAATAATTAATACAATTATATATGAATTAAAAATAACACAATAAATCTAACATTTTATTTTCAAACAAGAATAGCAAATTTCATAATACTCTAACATAATATATTCTAATCCGTATGAATTCACATATAGAAAAAAAAAGGGAATTTTTTATGTTATGTATCGCATTATAAATCGTATATTCAACATATATTTGTTCTTCATTTTCTTTTCTCGCTGTTACATAAATTCTAACTACCACAGAAACATCCTCTCATTGTTATTCTGCCCTAAATAGCAAATATTCAAAGAAAAGTTGAGATTGAAAAATCAACAAAAATGTATGTATGTATGTATGTATGTAATGTTAATTAACAGGTGATGGATTCAGTCTGGGTCTCATCAGGTACATTGATAAAGATGTCTCACTACTGATTTTTAGTGTCGGCTGACTTGTTATATGTCCATCAAGTTACCCTAACTGCCAATGCGGAGTTCCTGAAGTAAATCCAACAGAAGTGTACCAGGACTGCGGACGACAACAGGTAGCCTAAACTGAGCCGGTGCTCCAACTAAACATTTAAACACTAATCAACTTATAATTATTTGTCCAAATTATTTATTTTATATATATATATATATATATATGTGTGTGTGTGTGTGTGTGTTTGTGTGTACATATATACATACAGACATACACACACACGCACATATTTATATATATACACATATATATATAAATATATATATATATATATATATATATATATATATATATATATATATATATCGTATTGTATTATGTTATATATATCATACGTATATATTATATGTTATGTCCACAAGCGTGCACACACGCACGCACGCACACACAAACACACACACACATGTATGCCGGCGAATTGGCACAATCGGTAAAACATCCGCCATTGCTTCTTTGCTAATTCTTCGCCCTAATTACAAATTCCACTGATGTCAACTTTGTTTTACAAACTTTCTGGATGGTAGAATAGCAGAACTGTTGTAATGACGGGTTGGAACTTTTACAGTATTTACTCTGGATCTTAGCGTTTTGAGTTCAATCCTGAAATGTAACTCTTGTAACTTAATCCGTTGCCCGTTATAACATTACTACCAGGTATCTGCCGTATCGTAAGCGGGATAGACTTTTTACAATCACATCTCCAGTCAGTTTGAAAATACTGTTTTCCTCTTGCATGTCTGTGTCGGAGGCCATGTACAGAACATGGATACAGCATTCCATTCTGTCTAAAGGGTTATATATATATATATATATATATATATATATATATATATACGTCTCTGTATGTGTGTGTGCGTGTTTGTGTACATATACATGCATACATATATATGAACAGACACACACACACACACACACACACACACACACACACACATTTTTCTACTCAGTGTTATATCTTTTTCTCTTTTCAAACAAGACGATTTTTCTGTTCTAAGACCGACTTGTTTATTTAGTAATCCTTTCATTCAATGCTAAGGATTCTGCAAAATCCTCATTTCGATTCGAATGCTGACAATTTCATGTCATTGAATTTGTTTTAGTATGTCCATGGATCACATCCACACAATACAATTGCAAATGTCATAGATCACATTAGCCTTGGATTGTCTTTCATGGAAATAATTTTGTAGCTTTTGATCGTACTGTAATAAGACAATAGTTCTGTCTAAAACTGCATTAAAAATAATGGTCTAAAACTATATGCAAAATTGATAATCCGTCCAGAATTAGTACGATTCCAACAAGGTCGCAGCATTAAATTACAGATAATCAATGTGAGAATGATTCCTGAAGAATTTAGAGATCCAACCCGTCATTACAACAGTATATTATATATATCGTATTGTATTATGTTATATATATCATACGTATATATTATATGTTATGTCCACAAGCTACTTCCTTCTCTTTCCTAAGAATAGTTGATAGTCAAACTGTTCGTGTTTTGTTAGAAGATGACAACCGGTAGGATAGAACAATGGCTGAGGCTTCAGTCTCACGCACATCTATTCCTTTGAGAAATATTTTTGCAATTATTCTCCTGAATTGTGAAGTAAGTAATCCATTAGACTACAAATATCTAGCACAATTAAGATTCCCTGAGAGGGAAATAGCATTCAACGATGACATATCATTCTGCATTTGTTGGTATTCAAGATCGAGTTGTCTCAAATGGAGGGGAGGAGACCAGCAAGTTTGGCTTACCTGAAACTCATCGAAATGAGAGGAATAATTTGATCATAAACGTTTTGCGATGAACTTCATATGATGTTGATTCATTAACAAGATTCCTTGAAGAAATTGTCCCGAAACTTTTGCCAGACCAACAACTTGCATATACAACAATCATCGACCAGGTGACACATAAGAGATGAGGATTATAATTTTTAGACGCACCAGTAGGAAATGGAAAATCTTTTGCTACAAATTTAGTGCTAGCCAAAGTCCGGCAGGAAAAGGAAATAGTCTTATCTGTAGCGAGCTCTGGAATTGCTGAGACTTTACTCCCAGGGGTTTGAAAAGCTCACACAGCATTCGATCTAACTTCAAATGATGAACCTGTCTGCAATATTAGTAAAAGTTCCTCTTTAGCTCAAGCTCTCATGAAATGTTCTTTGATCATATGGGGCGAAGCTAATGTCCCATAAGAAATGAATAGAATCTGTTAACAGGATTTACGCAATTCCAATTGTTTATGCAACATATGACAGTAGTACTTTCAAAAGATTTCAGATAAACTTTGCCAGTGATTCCCAGGGGAATAAAGGCGGATGAATTGAAACCATGCTTGAGATCTTCTATTTTATGGAAACATATCAGTGTTAAATCTTTCTACAAATATGAGGGCACATTTGCAAGGGGATCATCTTTCGGAACAATTTAACCATACTATTTTGGAACTTGGAGAAGGAAGGCTAGATATCAATCATGAAGGTGACTTGAATCAATTAAAAATCTGCACCTTGGTCAGCTCGGTTGAGGAACTTATTGAAAAGAATTTTCCAGTATAATTTCAAATTACACAAATGCTGCTTGGTTGTGCGAAAGAGCAATCACGGCCCCAAAGAACGTTACTGTGAATAATTTAAATGAAACACTCGAGAAACATTTACCAGTAAACGAACATACTTACAAATCTATAGAATCTGTTGTGGATGAATCGGAAATAGTCTATTACCCGGTTGAGTTCTCAAAGTCACTGCAACTACCAGGAGTTCCTCCTATTGCCTTCCATTGAAAATAGGCGCTCCAATCATGCTTGTGTGCAACCTTTCTGCGCAACAATGGCACAAGAATTGTCAAGAAAAAATTGAGAAATGTCATACAGGTCACAAGAATTTCTGGCTGTGGAAAAGGGAAGATATTTTTATTCCGCGCTTACCTATAATATTTTGCAATATGCCCGTCTGTCTTTTACGATGTGTATTAATAAGTTCCAAGATAAGACTTTTAAAGTTGCTGGTTTGCAATTAGAAGAAAACTGTTTCTCACTCGTCACAACATATGTTGGGACAACCAGAGTGGGGACCAAGAACAATCTTTTCATTTTTCCTCATACTGGTAAAACCCGAAACATTGTCTATAAGGAGGTTTTAACCATGGGATCAACGAACTAAGATTTGCAGAATGATTAATACCTATGAATTGATATCGTCAACGTCATAGTATATTCCTCTAAGAAAAAAATTTGTATGTTTGTTTGTTTGTTGTAACACTCAGATTCAATAAATTATAGTACATATGTATTTAGTTTTCCTCGAACTCTTATTTACTCATCTTATACTAGACTGAAATACTATAGATCATAGATCAGAAGTTTATATGCATGCACGATAATATTGGCCCAAAAGAACAAAAACCACCTCTATTGTCTACATGAAAGTTAACAACCATTTCTTATATATGTTCAATACAATCAAAGTGAAAAAGTTTCAGTATTCAAAGTACAATTTCGACAGCTGTTTTCAACCTAATAAATGTCAGGCGTTTCTGCTAGTACATACATACATACATACATACATACATACATACATATATACATATGCACTATATATATATAAATAAATATATATATACATATATATATATATATATATATATATATATATATATATATATATATATATATATACAGAGAGAGAGAGAGAGAGAGAGAGAGAGAGAGAGAGAGAGAGAGAGAGAGAGAGAGAGAGAGAGAGAAAGAGAGAGAGATAAGAGTACAATAGCTTGCATGAAACATTGTCTGATATAGAAAGATGATTTTGCACTTCCAATGCCAAAATAATGCAAGTTATAACAAATGAAGCAAGTCAATCTTTTGTACATACATACATACATACATACATACATACATATATATATGTATATATATATAATATATATATTATATACATATAATATATATATATATATATATATATATATATATATATATATATATATATATATATGTATGTATATACATATGTATATATATGTATATATGAATATATATATGTGCATATCTATATATGTATATATGTATATATCTATATGTATATATGTACATATATATATATATGCATATATATATATATATATATATATATATATATATATATATATATATATATATATATATGTATATATGTATATATATATGTATTTATGTATTTGTGTGTATGTATGTATATATAAATCTCTGTTGATTCACCGAGAAGCAATAAATTACAGAACTCAAGAATCTCAGCTTAGAGTAATTTTTTTTAGTACATTATAACAGAAGAAGCGA
This sequence comes from Octopus bimaculoides, assembly GCF_046866305.1. Classification (NCBI taxonomy): domain Eukaryota; kingdom Metazoa; phylum Mollusca; class Cephalopoda; order Octopoda; family Octopodidae; genus Octopus; species Octopus bimaculoides. Next base: position 58,967,680 of record NC_142934.1, on the reverse strand, counting down.
TAGCTTCATAATTAAAATATTCCCAGTTAAATGTGATAACTCATTCAGCTGGTAACCGTAGCTTGTTTATCTTTAAAATATCTGTTGCTTGAACATGTTTTATGAAAGATATAAAAAAACCCATTTGTATGTATGTTGCTTTAAAAGAATAGCTTATGAACCACAAGTGCAAAAGCAGATGTTTCAAAGTCAAGTTTTCATTTCTTTTCTGACTGTTCTGTCAATAATCCAAACGTCTCAAACTTTATAGAAGTGAGGTGTCTCTAATAACATTCCTCACGAAATTAGATTGTTGTTGAAGCAATATTGTAAACTGGAGTACCCGAGCCCTCAATAATGAAGAAGTTAACGCGAAAATAAGAAAACAAGCAAATTATATTTATCGGTCCCAAAATACTATACTGACATGTTTCACTGCAGGATTTCATTAAAGACAACATCCTTTGTTGAGGAAGCACTAAAACACCTTGGTCCTCTGAATTTTCACTCTATATTTCCAAAGTGTTCCTAACCTTAACTCTAACCCAGATCAGGTCATTTCACAATGTAAACTTTATATACTGCAGCAGACTGTACGTAAAAGTAGCATCGAAATTTCTTATGGATGTTGTCATGTTGGGCGTATCATCTGAGTTTATCAGCATTAAAACATTGAAGATAGCAGAATGATCTTCTGATACGACAAAATAAACAGATCAATACCAGCAAGTAAATGGAAACCTTGTTTGAAAATTGGAGAGAAAGATTTTTATTGGTATTAGTGGGAAAAAAATCAAATCAAACTCAAGTGTCATTGTCCATTAGTATGGCAGCAACGTACTTCAAAAGAACTGTTTGGACTGCAATAATGACGAAGAAATATCATAGATTTTGCGATGCGCGGAAAATTGTCAAAATATGTGGATATTCAAACATTTATTAAGCATTAAGAAAGCATAATGAATTTCCAAATACAAATGACAAAGAAAACAACTAATTAGAGGCGCTGTTTCAGTAAGAAAGTAGTAAGAAAGCTGTTGGATAATTTAGAAAACTTCCAATTGTTTTATTAAGCATTATGAACCAAATACAGGAAATAAACAAAACAACTTTTACTCGTGTCAAATGATGCAGAAAGTAAATCTTGCAAAGGGGAACAAATTCACCAGGTTCAAACGCTTAAGCGTTACTTATACAGAAATAGTATATAAGCAAAGATAACTAGCAAATTACGTATAGTGATAATAGCTTAAAAAACAAAATATGTGAGTGAGTGAATCTGTATATGTGTGTGCATTTTGCGTGCAGCTGCGTATAGAAATATATACTTCCATACATATACCTACGCATGTAGACACACACAAGTATATTTATCTATCTATCTATCTATTTATTTATTTACCAATCTATTTATCTTTGTACATACACGCAGACACATATACATACAAACACACACATACACACACATAAACACACAAACACACACACACACACACATTTATATATATATATATATATATATATATATATATATATATATATATATATATATATATATACAGATATATATGTATATATGAAAAACCGGACTAAACAATTAATATGTGACGGTGCATTGGTATATCACGTTGAATCTTCTGCATAGAGTTTGCAGCGGGCAGTCGGTCCCAGATCTGCAGTTGCAACTATCTGTTCTAGGACATTAAATAACTCCAATAGCTACTATATCGGATCAACCACTCAACCCTCAAACTTTTAACGCATAACTCACCACAATTGCTTAACAAACACAACGAAACCTTCACAAAGTGTGAACACAAATTCTTCCGCACTTATAAATTTTTCTATAAATCCAAATGCAAACTAACCCCACCTACACACATTAACCCTCACATACATATCTCTATGATCGTTAATACATGCCCTTGTATATCTCTTCTATCAACTTTAGCATCTTACAAGATAACTGTTAATTCTTTAATTTATTTTAAAACCTTAACCTAATGAATCCCATAATATTTAGTTGTAACTCTTATTCTTAAATAATTTTACATTCAACTGGTCTTTCCATTCACGACTACCTACACACTCATACCCCCATAACTAAAATTATTTCTAGAGTCACTGACCTTAGCTATAAAACGGACACAAGCACATACTATTAGATTTCCTCTCCAACGCCTACAAGCTAGAAGAATAGCACAGGCACATATTATTCTCTTTGAAACCCTTTCATTTTACTTTATTTTGTATTTTTTTACGTTATCTTCATTTACCTAATTCTCTCTCATTTACCCTTATATATTTATTTATCTTCTTGTTTATTTTTGTACATTATATTTTCATATAACTTATTTTATCCTTCGTACCAATCCTTGCTTTCTTCCTTCACTTTCTGTACCTCCTGCTTCCCTACCAATAACTTCCTCCTTCTCTTTATTATTTCTCGTTATCCCGTAATAACCCCCTCCGCTACCATTCTCTTACGAACGGTCGCGTTTACCTCTGGATATTTACTCTATTAAGGCTATAACCATACATGAATTTACACAGAGTTGCACTTAAGGACTCATGGACTAACATCCACACTATTGGAAAGTTGAACTGTGAACTTTTATGCTTCTATTTCCTTCTTTTTTTTCATTTCTTTATTCCTTTTCTCCTGTACTCTATATCATCATTTCATTAATCTATACCCTTCACGCTTTCCCTATTTATCTCCAATTACGGGATATCCCATACTTTGGGATATCCAAGAAACAACTGTAAAACTTAGAATTTTTCCAATAATAATAACGTATACAACTGGAGATGTTTGTCTTGCTTTAACGTTTGTTGTCCTCTTTAACAATTATCTATTTTCTATCTATCTATCTATCTATCTATCTATTTATCTGTCTATCTACGATGGCTGATCAATAGGTATCCGGACTGTTACCATAGTAACGAAGCTAAAGTACGCAGAGTGAAGTTGCTTGGCACATATTCACCTTGAATTCTGCTGTGCATACGCATTAAGTGTTTCGATTCTAGCTCACTTCCGCTGTTTACAGCAGTGCTTGAAAGGAAGGTGTGCAGCGTGTGATCGTCGCATTGAACATGACAGAAAACGTTCAGCAGAGAAGCTGTATCAAATTTTGCCACAAGCTTGGTGGTATCTTCTTACAGGCCTACGCAAAGTTCTCGACACAATCAAGCACATTCTGTGAAACTGAAACCCGAGTCTCTTCTTGGTTAGTTGACAGCTTTTTTGGCACAAACTTGGCAGACACGCGTCTCATACACAAATTTTCAGTGATAATGTATTTAACTGAACCGTAACTAATCTGAACATCCTCTAATAACCCACAGATAGTTATTCGACGATTTCCCCTTACAGCTGCACGCACATCTGTGATGTTTTTCTCAGTACTGCTGGTTGCGGGTTTCCCAGAACGTTCGTTAATATCCACATTTTTTCGGCCATCTTGGAAACGTCTGAACCATACGTACGCTTGTGTGCGGCTCATACACTCCTCTCCATACACTTTCTGCAATTTTGCGTAGGACTCTGAGCAGGTATCGCCATGACAACTTTCTCTGTCATGGTCAATGCGGCGATCACACGCTACACACCTTCCTTCTAAGCAATGCTGTAAGCAGTAGAAGTAAGCTCAAATGTTAAACTGAGTCTGCATGCACAGCGGAGTTCCAGATCAATCTTATGTATGTGGGTACTCGGCGTGCTTTAGCTTCGTTACTATGGCAACTTATTGATCAGACCTCGTTTAAAATTTATTTACGAAAAGCGTTTCGAATATACAAATAAATCTCCAATTTCATTATGCCGGCCAGTCTAATGACGCAGGGTGGGGAACCAATTTTGGGGGTTGCATCGAGCTGTATCGATATAATGTAGGTTAAATATGGTAATAATGACAATGATCCTAGGATGAAATTTATAAACATTTAATGCATCACTACGCGCGTTTGCACAAATTGTATGTCTCTTAAGATCACATCCCTCTTGTAAACACCCATTAATGTTATATCACCTGAAGAAATGAATCCATGAAGATGATCTTCCCGATGCCCACAGATACTATGGACTACACTGTAATCTTCCCAGGACTACGAGCTGTGATCTTAAGTGACATGTAATTTGTGGAAACCTGCATAGCGATGCATTAAATGTTTATAAATTCCATTCAAGGATTAAACTCACACACACCCTCATACGCACAGATACACACACGCATGTATGTATAGACATACATATATATGTGTGTATGTATGTGTGAGTGATTGCGCGCGCGCGTGTGTGTGAGAATGTAGTGAGTACTTCGAATGTCCGAGGATACAGACGTATTTTCGCGTCCACGAATCTTTAAGTATCAGAAGGTACAAAGCAACTTCTCACTTAATACACGCACACACACAAACACACAAATACGCACGCACACAGATACACACACACTCACATACACATATGTATGTATGTATGTATGCGGGTACTCTGATAGGCTTAGTTACGTAAAAAACAGTGGAAGTAAATGAAAAGGAAAAAATATTTGATGATACAACCTAGTATTTAGCCTAACGCTAACAACTAATATAGTCAGAAAATTTTTTAATTTAATGAATCTCCATTTTCCGCCAGGGCATAAATATAGAAAAATATTAAATTTTGAGGTTAGCTATTCAGCTTGAAAAAAATTCGAGTCTTATATCAGAGGTTATAATGTCACTAGGCTAAATAGAAGAGACATGCAAACAGCTAGCCGACAAACACTATGGAACAAAAGAATTGGAGAGGATTGTTGACTAGAGGTACCTGGCAAAGCGGATAGTATACAGTACAAAGGTTGAATCAAACATATACTGGGGCAACGGAACTCACTTTG
>NC_142934.1:58940318-58955318 GCF_046866305.1 Octopus bimaculoides | reverse complement strand
TGAAGTAAGTCAGCAATCCTGGGCCGGACATGTAGTACCCTGTCACAAAACCTTCCATTCAGAAAAAGCAAGCCTCACCTTCCTTTGAGAGTCCAGTTGGCGGTATCATCTTTATCATAGACTCAGCCGACAGCTGTACTCGTCCCAGATGCGACAACACGTGTTCTACATAGATTATCAAGCTGGAGAGCTGCCGACAATGTACAAAAGCGTGCAGGACAGTTTCACTGTCCTGCTCGCATCTTGGACATGTCGGTGGCACTGCTAAACCGTGCCTGGATAACTTCTCGCGAACAGGTAGAGCATTCCTGTAACACTGCCAAGTCAGAGATTTTTGGAAATTATCCAAGTACTCCGACTTGAAAGTTTTACGAAACAGGTTGGTAAGTTGGTTCTCGTCGAACCCCAGAGTCTCTCCTAGGACGTCATCATTTTCCCCCTCCACTAGCCCTCTGTAGAATACCGAGGTGGTATTCCCGCAGCCAGCCTTGCCCGTCTTGTGGATAAGCCAGAGTGCCTAACGGCACTCCTTCTGCCATAAAGTCAGATTACGTCTTCTAATGAGACCGGGTTTAAATCTTTCCAGCGAGGCCGGTCGCGGTAAGAACTCCTCCGCCAACGGACTCCACACCTTATCACCCTCCAGGTAGCACCAGAGATGTCTCAGCCTCAACGCATGTCTGCGCATCATTAGCCAGGGCATCCCCAACCCACCCTTTAGCGGTTCCTGGCAGCACACGGAGCGCCTTACAAGTGGCTTTCCCCCCTCCACAAAAAGCGGAAGAGGAGTCGTACCAGCTTGTTTAGCCAAAAATTGGGGCAAGGCACAACGGACAGGCGGTAGGTGATTACAGATGCTATAAACACCTGCACCACCTCCACTCTACCCTTCAGGGACAGAAACCTTCCGGACGACTTCCGTACTATGGCCTCCACCTTGTTCACTACCTCGCTCCAATTCTTCTCCGTCTGGGAGTCTGAACCAAACCAAACTCCAAGCAACTTAACAGGACCATCTGTCCAGTGTCCAACGACACTGAACGATAACGGCTTGTTCCTCCAGGTGCCGAGGCGCAAACCGATGGACTTGTCCTTGTTAACTTTTGCTCCTGCCACCGCTTCGTATCTTCGGAGAGCCTCTTCTACACGAGGTAGTTGTGCTTCTTTAGACACGATGAGAGTGACGTCGTCAGCATAAGCAGAAGTGAACTTACCGCATCCAATCTCATTAGGGATGTTGCCCGACTTCTCCAGCCTCCGCAGCAATGGCTCCAGGGCCAAGACGTACAGAATCGGAGACAAGGGACACCCTTGACGAACAGACCGCTTGATCGAAAACGGCTCCGTTAGGTAACCGTTTATCTGGACGGTGGACTTGATGCCGCTGTACATAGCGGAGATCCACCCGCGAAAGCCTGGGCCCAGCCCAGCCGCTTCGAGGACGGCCCCCAGGTACCGATGGTCTACCCTATCGAATACTTTACTTTGGTCTAAGTGGACCAATGCCCCTCCTTTGCCGGCTAAGTTACCAACCCTGTCTAAGGTGTTGCTTGGGTCCTTCTGGATCAGCGTCACGACTCACCGGCTTACAGAACTGGGAATTCTCCCATTCTGCTGCCAGTTTGCATAGACGCTTGCCAGGACATCTCCAAACAAGTCCGGCATTAAACGATAAAACTCGTAGGGCAGACCATCCAGTCCCGGAGACTTTTCCCCAGCGCACTCGGCCAGCACCCCTCTTACCTCCGCGGGAGTGATCGGGCCTTCACAGCATTCGGCCTCACGTGCCGAGAGTCGAGGCCCGCCTGCTAGGAAGTCCCTTAAGGGCTCCCCGCGCTCAAGCGGACCGCTCTCCCCGAACACCCGAGCGAAATGCTGGTGAAATGCCTTTTGCATATCCTCCTGTCCATAGATCCTGCGTCCCTACTCGTCCGTTAGAGACTCAATACAGGACTTCTTGCCCTTCTGACTCTCCACACGCCGAGCCCATCTGGCTACGTTGATACCTTCTCGTTTGCCAGCGCGTAACTTAGCTCTGACTCGGCACCCTTCGTGTTTGGCATTGAGGTGACGGTACAAGACCGTTCTCGCCGCCGTCACTCTGGATGCAGAGCCAGATTCCATTGCCTCATCTAGACTCTTGACTAAGTCCCCCTCTATTCTAGTCCTATCTGAACTTAGCTGATTGCTAAATCTAATGGACTCAAGACGGATGGCTCTCTTGAGGGCGTGTCACCATCTATTGTTAATGATGGTGCCACATAATGCCCTCTGCACTAACTCCTTAATCCGGGTACGGAAAGCTACACAAGTCAAAATAGACTTGTTCATTTTCCAATACCCGGGTCCCTGTCTATGGCACTTATCTATATGCACCTCACACGTCACAAGTCTATGATCCGAGTAAGGCACAATACAAAAATGTGGACAGCTAAAGCTATGCTTATCTCTTTCCTTAACAAAAATTCTGTCTATATACGATCTGAGTGAGCCGTCGTTATTACTCCACGTCCACTGTGGAACGCTCGGCTCATCCAGTCGGTAGCGGTCTACTAGATTAAAGCTCTCTAGTAGACCTTTGAGGCAAGGATTCCATTTCCTATCGGTGGAGCCTACACTATCGACGCGCACATCGAGACGTCAATAAAAAGTACTCCAGGTTCCGAAAAAAATCCGACTGCCCCTGTCCGTTAGGAGCATAGGCAGCTACCAGCCTGAAGGACTGCTTACTTTCATGTGTTACATCTAGGACGACCAGCCTACCTTCTGGGTCCAGAAAGACAGTACGTGTCTGTAACTCCAAGCTTTTCTTGATAAGGATTGCCACGCCTGCACCTCCTCTCCGGCTCGGAGAAATAAATTTCTCGTAACCATTGAGGAGGGGCGAGAACGCTTCAGGTCCCTTCATCTTGGACTCGGTGATCACAGCCACATCTATTCTATGTGAAATGAGGTCGTCCAGAAAACAAGCTTGTTTCCATTTCGACCTGATTCCACGCCCATTTAAACTACCCAATTTAATCATCGAAAAAAATAAGGTAAAAATCACACTTACGGTTGTGAGAGGGAGCATGACAGTTTGTGTCTGCCTGCTTCCTCCGCACTCCCCTCAGCTGCTGATCTATTTACCGGCGTTGCCACCGGGCTCTGGGTTGGTGTGGCTGCCGGGCTAATCACCAGTTTTCCGGATATCACGTCGTGTGTGACATCCTTGATTAAGTTCTCCTTCACTACTTCTTGCAGCAATTTCGCCTTCCACTCTTCCTCTCCAATTTTCGCGAATCTCACCTCGCTGTCTGTATTCTTAAATGTCTTAATTCGGTGGTGTGCCTTTATTAGGCGAACCACCTTCTCTTTCTTTGCGTTGAAAGCTACAATTCTATCAGTGTTTTTCGTTCCTTTCAATGTTGGTGGGTGGGGGATGGCAAAATGTTGGCCTATCAACGTAGTGCCAGCGGGGTAGGTCTGGGGAATTCTTCTTTTTGTTGTTCGTCTTTTTTGTCAATAATTTTTTTGTTTGGGGTGGGGAGTCCGGGGTATTGCCTTTTTTTCTTTTGTGAGACACCGTTGTGAAATGTATTTCTTTTCCGTTCACTAGGTTCTCCTCCTCCTCTTTTTCGTTCTTATTTTGTTTTACGTTCTTTATTTTTTCCTCCTTTTGGGTTTCAGGGATTTTTTTCCCCCTGTATTTTCTTTAGTTGATGTAGTGTCCGTTTCATGTTTTTCTGTGTTTATCACAGCGCTTTGGGGAGGGGTATCCGCCATTTTTTGTGTGCAGGCTGAACGAACGTGGCCCTTCTTCCCGCATTTAAAACATCTAGGCCTACGTCCCTCTACCGATACACGCACGGTACGCCCCTCCCCCACGAAGAGTCTATCCGGTAAATTTTCAAGGACAGCGTTATCTGCTTGAAGGACCATTTCGAAACTTTGGCCCTTCCAATTTGTAGCTTCTTTCCGCTTCATACTCAAGATTGAGAGCTTCCCCCCTACGTCATAAAGTATTGCGGTTGCTACCCAATATACATCGTATCCTTCGGGAATTTCTTCGACTGTTATTTTCGCCGTTCTACGGCCCAAATACGTAGGCAGCAGCAGTATTTGGTCATTTTTTAAGTGTCTGTGTTGACACCTCCCTCGCTACGTCTTCCGACTCGAAGTGTGCTTCTATTGTTGCACTTTTCACTCCTCGGCAGACGTAGCGAATTTTCTTCCAAATTGGTGCCAAGCACCGCTCAACTATTTCATTTTTAGCTTCCATGATTTTTTTCTCCTTCAAGTTGTACACCTTGTAGATCACGGTTTTTTTTTATTGCTTCGATGGTCTCAGGGGGCGGTACCAACTTTGTTATATCTCCTGTTTTTTCTATCAGGTTTCTGAACTGGAGTAGCTTGTGCATAGATATTTCTAGTTCAATTACGCTGACGCCTACAGCGGCAGAAAAGCTTTGTTTAGCCTGGCTTTCCTTGTTTGTAACGGTATTATTGTTCATGGCTGTAACAGCACTTCTGTCCTTGGTTGTCACGGTATTATTTCCTTCTCCCATATCAGGAAAGTCGGTTTTTGAAGCCAGTTCAAATTCCATAATGTTTTTTTTTTTTTTTTAAATTATAAACCTTGTCACAATTGACAAGAAAATCCAAAAACAACCTCGAAAGGTTAACAAAAAACAGAAATCTTCTGCCCCGGAGGGCGAAAACTACTGTAAAACAGTTCAGAAATCAGAAATTTTCTGCCACGTAGGGCGAAAATAACTCTAACACAGTTCAAAAACAATCCCAATGAATAATCCAACAAAAATGTCAACAATAGGTATCCAAAAAGCGAACTCACATTAACACAGGTAGCAACAATAACGACGTCAAAAAATGAGGAGGTGGCTGTAGAAGTCTGTCTAGCCAACGCAACATATATAATCAGAGTGAAATTTATTCACTGGTTACCAAAATATGAAATATCATATTTCTAAATCTCTCAGAGAGAGTTAAGCAGTAGTGATGCGATAAAGTTGTTGTATATTGTCAACTTAATGTGACAATCCCAATAAGGGAATATACTATATGTTGCGAGGGCTAGACAGACTTCTTCAGCCAGCTGGTCATGCTACTTCAGGCTGATGACGAGCACATACTCAGAAACATGTCCCTAAATGCTGACTAGGCTGGGTGGAGGAGTTTGTCTCCCCTTCGCAAACATAAGGACACAGTAATTGTGTCAAGGCCGACAGGAAGCGGTCCAGCTTCCTAGGGCTAAACAGCAGTAGTATATTCCCTTATTGTGATTGTCACATTAAGTTGACAATATGCAACAACTTTATATATATATATATATATATATATATATATATATATATATATATATATATATATATATATATGTATATTTATATGTGCATACATGTATTTGTATGTGCATATATCTGTATATATTTGTATATATATATATATAGAGTTATTAATATTTCTAAGTCTCTCTAAAGGAGACTACGGCAGCGGTACTGGAAATTAATAGTTATCGCCAAGCCAACATGGCAGTCCCAAAATTAGGACGAAAGCTGCCGTGAATTAGCTCCAAGAAGCCATCGCCTCTAGCTAGCTATGTGACACACGAAACCTGTGTCCTTTATAACCTTCGAACAGGGGAGGTCAGCAGTGTCCCCCTGCTGGTTTGGCATCTGCAGACTAGACTAGTTTCAGGGTGTTGCCCCTTGTCAATGCAGAGTAGCCAAGCCTTAGCCAGGCGGCGCTGCTGACTATCTGCTCGAAGGTTATTTATCTAATTTCAGTGGAATCTATCCACTGGTTTTCAGAAATAGAGTTATTAATATTTCTAAGTCTCTCTAAAGGAGACTACGGCAGCGGTACTGGAAATTAATAGTTATCGCCAAGCCAACATGGCAGTCCCAAAATTAGGACGAAAGCTGCCGTGAATTAGCTCCAAGAAGCCATCGCCTCTAGCTATATATATATATGTTTATATATATGCCTGTCTGCGTGCGTTCAACGAGACACAGTTGCGCAGTGTTCTTTGTGTACTGTTTGATCGTGTCGTCTCACGTACGAACTGACACTTATCCGGGAACGGCAGATTCGTTTTTTGGCATTACAGTAATGGTATCCGCCATTGGGGTGTAGATAAAACCTTGTTCTACGCTGGACCGTTTTCTCCTTCAGAGTGTTGATCCTGGATGCCTCAAATTGGTGGACTGGACATGTGGTACGCATGGAAAATACTCGCCCACTTATAGTTCTAATCCACGACTATTTTATCTATGGTGCCAGCCATTATGGCCCTCCACTAGTTTGTTTGTAAGTCTGCATGTATGTGTATATGCATGGGTAAGTATGAGTACATTTGTTCATATGCCTCTTTTATTGATGTTAATCTTCAAGTGAAGCGAACATCAGCAAAAAATTCGAAACGCTGGTGTATTTTGTTCAAAGTACTTTGCGATATTTTGTTTCACACTGAGTTACAGACACTCCCTTATCCTTCAGACCCTGCTTGAATTATTTTATGTGCGTCTACTACATTAAACGGATTTCTATTACCAGCAATTTTCGTTCGATATTCGATCTGACCTTGCTTAAGATAGAAGCTTTAATGATAAATAAATTTCTTACCTTCCTAATAGTGGATGCCCTTGAGATAAACCGGTTTCTATGAAGAGAAATATAAATATTGAATGACGCATAATTGCGGTCCATTTGCTGAAGACTTTTTTTCTTTTAAATATTCTGGTTAAGACCCATATATCAATAATTAAATATTGAGCTAGATTAGAAAGTGTATCTTTCTTTATAATTGGATATAGAGTTCCTTTAAGCAATTTCTTAGATGTTTTACGTTATATATCTGATTAAAGATTATTGTTTCTAATACAGACATAATATAAACAAAAATTAGAAGATAACAAATACATTAAAACCAATGACCTCACTATAGTTCTAAGAACCCACGATTTTCTGATAATACGAAATGCAATATGAGGCTTCAACAAGTAGTTCCGGTTTGTTGTTACTCTGTGGATCCTTGGGGATGCGTTTTGTGCTATAGCCTCGGTTTGAGCAACATAGTCGATGAATGGAATTTGATGAGATGGAAACTGAACAAGCCCATTGTATATATGTCATTATCTATGTATCTGAATTAGAATCTGTTTTGGAATTACTGTTGTGTCTCTTAAAAAAGTAATTCGATTAATACTGGCCGATAAAAATAATTATCAGGCTGAAAAAAGTAATTGTATTGATATGTTCGACTAATCTCATTAAGGGTCTTCCACTAGAATAATAGCAACCTATAAATGAAATCTGTTTAATGTTTTAATGAAGTCTGTATATGTATGTATGTATGTATACTCAACTTAAGTAATGCAAGATGGAATTCTCGAGCAATACTAGCTATTTTGCCATTTATACTTCTACCAGAGAAAAGAATTTTGCTTCTCAATGTTTCTCGATTCATGTCTTGCAACAGGGCAGATTTTGGGTTTTCTGACCAAATGTTCATTGCACATGATTATCAGAAGTTATGTGGTAGCCCGCAAGTTCATAAAAAAACATTTAACTTTGTAAAACAGTTTGGAGTCGAGAACCATTAAAACTAGAAATTCCCAGAACAAATCAGAGTGCAGAACGGGCAATCAAGTGCCTTCAAGATCTTTATGATGTTTGTAAAAAGAAGGAGAAACTTCAGCTTCGATTTATTTTATCTTACAAAACATATTAATTATTTGTTATGTTTAAAAATTTGCTAACACTCAGCACCCTTTTTCTTATACAGTTGATTAAAATTGGAATTAAACCTATAAAGTTAAAAATATGCATTGTTTTAAATTTTGTATGTTATCGAATACTTGTAGGAGCCACTGTTTTAAAATAGCCAGAGTTTTGAACCTTTGCAATTTGAATTCAGTAATCTTAAAAATGTATAAGTACACTTTAATTCCACATCTCTCCTACGTTTACAAGGATTGAAGTGTGAATCTAGTGCCATCTAGTGATTATGGTTTTAAAAGTCAATAACTCCAAAACTACTTCAACAAGAAATCTGAAATATCAGATATAATATTTCTGCATTACATTGAGTCAGTACACCACGTTTAGTAAAAACTTGAGCAGGCGTTATGACCCCCACCCATTAGACTTTTGCATGATTTGGATCAAAAGTGGTGATCAATTTCTTAAGTTAGGGGTGATATTTTTTGAAATAAAGCATAATAAACGTAAGTTTGCTCATTTTTATGAAACTATTCATCGAATTACAGTATAGGATTATTAGGTTGTGAAAAAGTCATAGCACAAATATATATATGTGTGTGGGATGCGTGCATGTATGTGTGTATATGTATGGATGCAGGTCTATGTATGTATATGTGTATATATATATATATATATATATATATATATATATATATATATATATATATATATATATATATATATGTGTGTGTGTGTATGTGTGTATATATATATATATATGTGTATGTGTGTATATATATATATATGTATATATGTGTGTATTGAAATATGTGTATATATAAATGTCCATAAATGTGTATGTACATTCAATGGTATAAGGGTTAAGAGGCGTGTACGTATATTAGTATATGTATGTGTATATATATATATATATATATATATATATATATATATATATATATATATATATATATATATATATATATATACATATATACCATTCCATGTGTGAGAACTGAATTGAGTAGGTGACCTCAAATCATCATTTGACAAATCACAACAATATTGACCACTCCAAAATACTCCATTTCTTTATTGTTGATGAACTTAACTCTCCTACCCCTCTGTTCTCAATTACTATTAGTCTTATCTTTATTCTTATCTTTATCATATTCATTTTTATTTTTATTTCATTTCAATTACTCATTTTTCCTCTTTTTCTTCACCTTCTTTCTTCCTTATTTTTTCTCCTTCTTCTCCTTGTTTCTTCCTTGTTTGTTCTTCTTCTTCTTCTTCTTCTTCTTCTTCTTCTTCTTCTTCTTCTTCTTCTTCTTCTTCTTCTTCTTCTTCTTCTTCTACTACACACATGCTTTTGTATTTTTTTAAAATATTTTCCCGATTTTGTGTATATTTTCTGTGCGTATACTTGTAATAATTTTCTTTTTTTTTTTTTGCTATTTAAGCAACCAGTAAGACATACATTTTTCAGTTTGAAAACGGTCTTTTGAAGATTGAAACTCATACCAGAGTCATCTCTACTCATTTTGTCAAATATATAATACGTACCTACAACATTCCTTTTTAAATTCTACAATATATATATATATATATATATATATATCAGAGAGAAACTGTGTTATATGTCAAGAATGTGAGTTTGAAACATTGTTCCATAGTAAATGGTACTCTATACAATCTCTTGCGACTATTGTAGTATTAAAACCGGAGTCACATCTAAAACCTGCGTATATTAAGTGATGTTTATCTTTTATTGGGTGGAATACATTTTTTGTAGATCCCACAAATGAACAAAACAGGCGTGCGCTCGAACGAATATGGGCTGAAAGCTTCATAGGCTGACAATGAATAGATGAAATGTTGCATGCATTAATTTCAATTCTTTTTCTTAGTAACAGCATTGCGTTTTCCCCCCAGCTATACTGATAAAAAAAAAACACTTCAAAATTAACTAATCATGACTTTCCTTGAAAATTAGCAAAATATTGCATCGTCGTTTTATCAAGTTTTATGAAGTTTTATCGAGTTTTATCAATGGTTGCTGCATTAGGCATGATGTTTCAGCTTTATCAACAGTGCAAAAATGGGCAGCTGAATTTAGGAGGGGAAGGGAGAGTTTTAAAGATTACCTGAGGTCTGGACGTCCTACAACTGCTACCACCGAAGAAAACGTTGATCGTATTCATCACATGCTGATGAATGACTGGCGATTGACTATAAATCAAATGACCAATGCTGTTAGCATATTCCGTGAGAAAGTTGAAAATATTCTGCACAATGAACTTGATATTTGCTCGGTTAATACCACGTTATCTGACACGTGATCAAAAGCGCCCCAGGCCGATCATATCACGGTAGAATCTGGCATTGTTTGAGGTAGATCCAGCTGTTTCCTTTAACATTTCCATCAGAGCAACAATTGACAGAGACAAAGCAACAATTCATGCAGTAGAAACACTCCCTTCATCTGCTCCAAAACAAGGCGAAGATTGTTTCATTAGTAAGGAAGCTAATGACCTCAGTGTTTTGGGATGCAAAAGTCATTGTATTTACTGACTATCTTCAAAAGGGCCACACCATCAATGAAGTATGCCATCTTGTTGAGGCAGTGCCGAAAGGCTAAGAAGACCAAATGCATAGAAAACTGACGAAAGGGGTCTTATTTTATCAGGACAATGCTCCAACAAACAAGTCATCGGTTTAAATGATTACTGTACGTAACTGTGGCTTTGAACTGGTTGATTACATGCCCCTTCTCCTGACTTGGCCCCACCTGGCTGTCATCTGTTTCCGAACATAGAAAAAACGCTTGACTGAGAACCAATATCACAATGATGATAACGTCATATCTACTGTTGAAAACTTTTGCTATCAACAGGATGAAAGCTTCTTCACCAATGGGATCCAAGCACTGCAATACCGTATAGACTGCAATGAGAGATTTGTTGAAACATAAACCTCATTTGGTGACATTGGATGAGAATATCTTCGTCAGCCTAAGAACTTTTCAATCGACCCTCGCGTCTCAATTATATATATATATATATATATATATATATATATATATATATATATATATATATATATATATATATACATAATAAAAACATTATTAAAACAAAACAACATGGTTAATTGTCTTTATAACGATTATAATAAGAGAGAATATTTAAAACCACACTGACTCATTAACTAACGCAGTATAAGTTTCCATTAATAAGTTTAGACTCAGATGTCGTTATATAGTTTATTAATCTATTTCATCAACCAATGCTCAATTCTTACGTTCTAATAACAATTCCCATAACGAGAAAATGGCAGTTTCACAATAAATCCATTTTAATTTTTTATCTAAGAAAGTAGCCCTTGCGCAAAAGACGTGAAATGTTTTTTTTGTTGTCTCATCAACTAATTACAAGTAATTAATAACAATTGTATGCACATCTGTGCCGAAAAGCAACGAATCATTAATTCTGCAAAGCCAAAACTAATGAATGTATATTACTATTTTGGTCTTTAAGATTGTCATGAATGTTGGGTAGTGACTGAAAGATACGGTCGCGAATGCGAGCGATTGATATAAGATTCTTCCGAAAGATCTCTGGAGTAACATTCCTCGACTAAATGCGTAACTCGGAGATCAGGATTTTTCTCCAGGTCGAGCCGCTATTTCTCCGCATTGAGAGGTCACAGCGCCGGTACTTAGAGATGTGATTAGAATGTCGCAGGAAAGGATCACAAAACGGATTCTTCAAGCCTAGTCAACCAGTAGGAACCCTAGGGGTAGACCAAGAACGAGATGGTTGAATAATATCCATAATATCAGACGATCGCGTCTGGGATTGCAGCAAGAAACTGTAATGACGGTTGCTTCCGATAGGACTCTACGGAAGAGGTACCCAACTCCCACGATTCTTCAGTGAGTATTGGAGGAAAGAAATGGAAGGATGGACACGAGCGAAACTTTGTCAACAGCTCGACGTTTTGTTTTATCTACTAAAATTTGGAGCCATATCTCCCTCAAGTCACACTTCACTCATTAAAACACTCCTCCAAATTTCACTCTGTAAGTTCAAAATTTCGATTAATTACACCCCACATGTTTAAAAAAGAATAACATAGGATAATGTAATCCTACATAAACTATGTCCAGGTAATAGATGGTAAGTTTATGAGTGAAAATGCTTGCCCAAACTCAGGGGTGAGATTGTGTTAGGTAACAACAATATATGTAACGTTTACTCTCTGAAGAGAAATAGAATGAAAATCATATCACGCCAGATGGAAAATGCTTTCTGGCTTCGGTACAAGGTGTGGAATGCATAAAATAGAGGAATGAGGATATTTGATCTCTATGCATTCTGAAATATATTCATGAAACGAATTCAGTTAGGAGACAAAAGCAATATTAAGTTTCAACTTATCTCTTGCGATAAGAAATTTGCCATATGAAAAATTAGCATGCAGTAACAAAATACTTATTAATATAAATAAGAACGTAAGGGAGTTCAACGAATATGAGAATAAATAACTAACTATGGAATCTAAATATCTGTATTGCACCAAAAACTATCTTTATATATACACATACGCATATAGAGTGACTCAAGGTCCGAGAGTTTCGTGCGTTGGCACTCATCAAGTGCGAACGTACGAAACACTCGGACCTTCTGCTAGATAGTAATAAAAATATAACTATACTCATATTTTAAATTCTATTTTTCCTGTTTTCACCAACATACCTGCTTATATATATATATATATGTGTGTGTGTGTGTGTGTGTGTGTGTGTGTGTGTGTGTGTGTGTGTGTGTGTGTGTGTGTGTGTGTGGAGGAGCAATGGCCCAGTGGTTAGGGCAGCGGACTCGCGGTCATAGGATCGTGGTTTCGATTCCCAGACCGGGCGTTGTGAGTGTTTATTGAGCGAAAACACCTAAAGCTCTACGAGGCTCCGGCAGGGGATGGTGGTGAACCCTGCTGTACTCTTTCACCAGAACTTTCTCTCACACTTTCTTCCTGTTTCTGTTGTACCTGTATTTCTAAGGGCCAGCCTTGTCACAATGTGTCACGCTGAATATCCCCGAGGACTACATTATGGGTACACGTGTCTGTGGAGTGCTCAGCCACTTGCACGTTAATTTCACGAGCAGGCTGTTCCGTTGATCGGATCAACTGGAACCCTCAACGTCGTAAGCGACAGAGTGCCAACAACAACAATATATATATATATATATATATATATATATATATATATATATATATATATATATATATATATATATATATATATACCCATTGCAGCACGAAAGATATTATTTAACCATAGAGAAACGTACGAAAACTATTGACTAATATATTTATTTGTAATATTGTGTCAAAATAGTCGTTGCTCGAAACGGCAACCTGTTCACCGACACAGAATTTTACTACATCTAATCTTTTGTCCGTTAACAGGTTGCAGTTTCGAGCGACGAAAAATACGGCGAAACGTTTTACATCATATTATAACTAAATGTTTAAATTAAAAAATCGTAAAAGTTAAATTTTATTTTAATTATAATTCAGCTGAAGAAAACGGTTCTTTACATGATGTAATTGATTTCTTCAATAAAAAACACGTTTGAAACAGCTGTAGTGAACCTCCATTTGTGTTACACACACACACACACAACCATACATATGCATATCTTCTAAATTTTTCCACATGAAATGTCTTGGATATGCAAATAACGCACCTATTCTATTATGCTGGCAACAGTCTAATGATGGTGACTAGCGAACCAGTATTTTGGGGCTGCATTGAGCTGTACCGATATAACTTATTGAGCCTTCATACCGGTAAAAAGAGAGAAGCATCCCTCTGTTGTACATCCGTTAATGTTATATCGCTTGAAGAAATGAATCCATGAAGAATGATCAATCTGATGCCCACGAATACTACGGAATACACAGTTATCATACCAGGAATATAGTCTGTGATCTTAAGAGACATGTGATTTGTGGAGACGCCCGTAGCGATGCATTAAGTGTTTATAAATTCCAGCTTTATTATTATTATTATTATCATTATTATTTATTTATTTATTTATTTATTTATTCATTTACATGTGTGTATGTACGTGTATTTGTATAAATTTCGTGGAGTAACTAAATATATAAGGATTATCAAGCTTATGACATGTGTAAACAACACGTGTAAATAACATGCATCAGTTAGCTTTCCACTACATGTAAAAATTACGTCACCTGCGTTGTTTATGCAGAACGTAGCAATTATATGAAATTTGGGATTATTTTAAAGCAAAGAATTCAGTAGAAATTATAATATACTGACAAAGATAATTGTCCGACAAATTAAACGTCGTTTTCCTAAACGACGTTTGTCATGTATGTTCATAAATTATGACAAGGTGTTTCTCTTACAGACTGAATATAATATAAATCTGATACTTTGTCTCTATCTCAAACGTTCCGTTAGCTTCGAAATTTTAATTGCTGAAAAGAGAGTGATACATTGAATAAAATTTATGTATACGACTTCACCTTTAACATGAGAGAGTAATGTCAGAGTCAAAAGAATTTACACGATATTATTGTTTATGATTTATTATAACAAGTTTCACGGATATGGTTCTGTTCGAAATTTAAAGAGTTACTGGTATATATGTGTATGTTTGATTTTGTTTATTTTTGTACATATATATTATATGATATATAATATTTGTGCATGCTTGATTTTGTGTTTGTCGCTATACTCATATATTATGTTATTCCATATGTGTGTGTTTGTGTGTGTTTGTGTGTGTGTGAGAGAGAGTTAGAGAGAAGCATGCATGTGCATGTATGCGTGAAGGCGTATGTCTGTATGTATGCGTATGCAGGTACAGAATAGTTACATGAGTAAGGGCTTCTCTTCGCAGTCACAATGTCCTGGGTTCAATCCGGCAAGATAGCATTATGGGCAAGTATCATTTTATTTACCCCCAAGTCCATCCATGCTCTGTGAGTGAAAATGGGTGAACGGAAACTGTATTGAAGCCCGTCAGCTGGATTATACCTATAAGTCAAAAGAGACAGCTGCATAATTACTGTGTCACTGATTCTGCCTAAGGATTACATCAAGAATACACGTGTCTTTGCAGTACTCAGTCCCACATTTATTCAGTAGAACGAGCGACTAAATCCTCGTTGTTCCACGACGGAGACCGACATCAAACAGTATATCTATATATACATATTTATATATACGCATGCATGTATGTATATATATATATATAT
>NC_142934.1:58912818-58937818 GCF_046866305.1 Octopus bimaculoides | reverse complement strand
TGGAGCAAAAGAACTCCCTTGTACCAAAGAGTACTCTTTCAATAGACAACACGTTGATCTCATCAGTGTCGCGTGGTGGAAATAAATGCAATTACCAAACTTTCAATTCCTTATTTGTTTTTGGTTTTATTTTTTTGCATTTCAGTTTGTACATCTGTACTCCTGACTACGTACAAGCACATATGTAAAATGACGTCCTTCATATTTTAATCATTATCTGCTGATATTAAAATAACAATTATATTGAAAGATAAAAGTATTTTCGGGTGGGGGGGGGGCATTTGTGACTCCAAGAATCAAAAGGGGTCCTTTGGCCAAAATGGGTTGAGAACCTTTGATGTACATTAATACAGTTACCTATGAAGTTGGTGCGATGTGACGGGCACTTATCCACAAAACAAGTAAAACACTTTGAAAGATAAAACAATGCAGATAAAATAGTATAAAAACTTTTTATGGTACCTGATTTCATAAAAGTACTGTATAGTATAATCATTAACATGCCTTCCAGGAAAACAATAAGAGTCATTGCTGGAGTCCTGATTGTAATATTGCTAATGTATTTACTTTCTCATTTTCGGTCTAGTATTGTTTCGTACCATTTATTCTTGCACTTGAAGAATTTAGCTAATTCATATTAGTACTCGTATTTTCCGAAAGACAGTGAAAAGTGAAAAAAGTCTAAGTATTACTGATTTTGAAAGACATAAAGATGGAATAATGTAAAAGAAATTCATAGATTAATATCTATGTTGTGGTACTTCACTTATCACCAAATTATCCTGAATGGAAGAATAAAACAAACTTCTATAAAAATGTAGTTTGAGCGAGTAATATACATACATATATAAATGAATGCATTCATGTGTGTATGTATGTATGAATGTATGTATGTATGTATGTTTGTATTCATATATGACTTTATATGAAAAGGGGACATACATTTCTTCATTTCTAATTCATTGAAATAGAAACTCTGAAATTTGTATGAATGTACAAATACAGATACAAGAAGCTGAAAATGTCCATTTGATAAAGAGTTTAAAGACTTCTGATACGCTTCAATGTTATTCAAACTATATCAGCGAAGCATAGAACTTCACTGTACTTACCAAGGAGAAATAGTTGAAACATATAAAGAATGTACGAGATAGTATTGGAAAATACTATAGTTTATTTACTAATGCCGTTTTTCTTATTTTGTTAATAGTCTAAGCATTAAATGTCTTAACAATGAGATAGTTACGATTGTTACTTAGTGAAGGTCGACTGAAAGTATACTGTCTGCTGGTGCAAAGTATTTTAAAGAGACAAACAAGACTCAGGCTCAGAAATAAGTATTCTCAGATATGCTTGTAGTGCAATACAGATGTAGAATAAATTTTCAAATGCAAAAGCACTTTAAGATGCGTTACATTCTATTTACACTGAGTGACTTGTTCGCATATGCTATTTTTTTTTTACAGAAGAATATGATAACTAATTCTATCTATCTATCTATCTATCTATCTATCTATCTATCTATCTATCTATCTATCTATATATATATATATATATATATATATATATATATATATATATATATCACCACCCCTCTCTCTCTCTCTCTCACTCAATCTATATATATTCATGTATCTGTATATATGTATATATATGTATATATATGTATCTGTATATGTGTATATATATGTATTTGTATATATGTATATATATATATATATATATATATATATATATATATATATATATATATATATATATATATATATATATATAATAATAATAATAATAAAGGAGTTACGACGCAAAAACGTATAAATTCAAAAGAACATATTTATCATCTTCAATATATATTTCAGTATAAAGAATTCATTAAAATGCTTAAATCAAAATTTCTTTACACATCATTCAGGAACAGATATAACATCAGAAAAAATACATTCCGTTTAAAAACACAAACCGTTCATGGCGAAAAGATTTCACAATTTTGATTTAAGCATCTTAATGAATTCTTTATACGGAAAAATATATATTGAAGATGATAAATATGTTCTCTTGAATTTATACGTTTTTGCGTCGTAACTCCTTTATTATTATTAATATTACCAAAAGGATCGATTCTTGAAGAGTCTGCATATCTTCACTGTCGTTTTTTTCTGCTATTTTGGTGATGATTTTTTAAGTAAGCTTACCAATTATTGTTGGTAGTTAATTTATAATATATTGTTAATTCTCTAAATGAAGTATTAACAGTAACTGCACGATAAAGTGTAGTATATTGCCACTTAAGTGTGGCTGACCCCTAGGGGTGGATGTTACTGTTGCTTTTAGCCCCAGGAGGACATCTCCTCCAGCTGGCTTATCGACACACGACTGTGTCCTGTTTGCCAAGGGAGTTATCCCTCTCACCTCGACCAGCAGCACGAACGTATCCGGATTTCAGGGTTATTTCCCTTCGTCGGCGTTCGACAGCTGATGACCTTGGTGAGAGAGACAAAAACCTGGCAAACCTTATATCTTCTTTTCCAGTGACATTCTTCACTGATATTGAAAAGGTGAAAACAAGCAATGTTAATTCTCTAAATGAAGTATTAACAGTAACTGCACGATAAAGTGTAGTATATTGCCACTTAAGTGTGGCTGACCCCTAGGGGTGGATGTTACTGTTGCTTTTAGCCCCAGGAGGACATCTCCTCCAGCTGGCTTATCGACACACGACTGTGTCCTGTTTGCCAAGGGAGTTATCCCTCTCACCTCGACCAGCAGCACGAACGTATCCGGATTTCAGGGTTATTTCCCTTCGTCGGCGTTCGACAGCTGATGACCTTGGTGAGAGAGACAAAAACCTGGCAAACCTTATATCTTCTTTTCCAGTGACATTCTTCACTGATATTGAAAAGGTGAAAACAAGCAATATTAATTCTCTAAATGAAGTATTAACAGTAACTGCACGATAAAGTGTAGTATATTGCCACTTAAGTGTGGCTGACCCCTAGGGGTGGATGTTACTGTTGCTTTTAGCCCCAGAGGACATCTCCTCCAGCTGGCTTATCGACACACCAAGGTCATCAGCTGTCGAACGCCGACGAAGGGAAATAACCCTGAAATCCGGATACGTTCGTGCTGCTGGTCGAGGTGAGAGGGATAACTCCCTTGGCAAACAGGACACAGTCGTGTGTCGATAAGCCAGCTGGAGGAGATGTCCTCCTGGGGCTAAAAGCAACAGTAACATCCACCCCTAGGGGTCAGCCACACTTAAGTGGCAATATACTACACTTTATAATATATTGTTATATATATATATATATATATATATATATATATATATATATATATATATATATATATATATATATATATATATATATATATATATATATATATATGTATCTGTATATATGAATATATATATATATGTATATATATATATATATATATATATATATATATATATATATATATATATATATATATATATATATATATATATATATATATGTATATATATATGGCATTGTTGTGTGCTAAGAACCTTGCTTCTTTACCATATGATTCCAGATTCAATTCCACTGCGTGGTACCTTTTGTAAGCGTCTTCTACTATAGCCTCAGATCGATCAAAGCCTTGTGAGTGAATTTTGAAAGGCGGAAACTAAAATAATTATTTTATATATGTGTGTGTGCTTGTGTGTGTGTGTGTATGTGCGTGTGTGTGTGTGTATGTGTGTGTGTGTGTGTGTGTGTGTGTGTGTGTGAGTGTGTGCGTGTGTGCGGGTGCATGTGCGAGTATCTTTATGCCAGTGTTTCTCCTCCACCACCGCTTGGCAATCAGCGTCACTGTGTTGATGACTTTGTAACCTATCGATTCGGCAATAGAAAGATTGAATAAATACCAGGGTTTAAAAAAATAGTCTGAAATCGTTTGATTCGACTAAATTCTTCAATGCAGGCATTGCTGCAATCTAATGACTAACGCAAGTAGTAGATAAATATGCATATAAGCTTTTGGCGCATAAATATTCTATAAGTTTATTGATTTCTTGAACTCTCAAGGTAAACTTGAGTGGCTTCCGCAATATCTTTTAGGTGGGTATACAGTTTCAGTCACAGTAGCTCGATCATGAAATATTTCTTAGTGCTTTAAATGTGAATTCTGATACCTTGTTCCCTGTCGCCATTTAAAACTACGACTACTTCCGCCGATGTGGTACTCAGTTCCATTGACTGAGAGTTCTAATCGTTAAACGGTGTACTGTTATAGGGCTTGCTTATGACGCATCACAAGTTCAAATGTCATACAATTCTACACTTTGGATTTAATTTTCAGAACTCTATCAATTTTTCTTTCGTTTTCATCGAGCTGGTTTCTTTTACATTTCATAAATTACTGAATTTTATAAAATTACCTTTTGTCAAATATTTTGAAACTTTTACTTAATGATTTCACTTCGTTCTTGTATTTTGTTTTTTCAACTACTTAGAGATGTTAAATTTATAAATTTTGTGTCAGAATGTTATTTCGTTATTATATATCAATATCTAAAGCTGAATAATTCTGAGATCCACCTTTTAGTTTTTTCTCGTATTTCATCTGAAATAAACATACTGAATATAGTTGTCTGATCTAGTAGTCATGTCTAACTATCGACGAGTTCGCAGTGACCTTAAACTCTAATGCTTAAGGTCAATAACTTGTCTGCTACGTTGGCTCCTACACACGTTACATTTTCTCGTTCATCTGTTGATAGTTATTGTTAAGTATTTATGTCTATAAAAATTTAAACTCTACAAGATGTTTGTTCGATATGTTACAGCATCTGCAGAGACTTCTGTTTAATCTCATATCCGTCGGTCTTTGAGTATCTTTCATGTATTTTAATGTTCTAATGGATTCGATACACTTCTTTTTTGCCCAACTGGAAACATATATATTCGATAAAGAACTGTTTATGTCTACGCTGTATGTGTGTGTGTGTGTGTGTGTGTGTGTGTGTGTGTGTGTGTGTGCGTGTGTGTGTGTGTGTGTGTGTGTGCGCGCGTGAGTGTGTGTACGTGTGTGTGTGTGCACGTGTAAAGGTGCATGGCGCCGTGTTTCTTTCCTTGAGCAAGATACCTTATTTCACATTGCTCCAGTCCACTCCGCTGGCAAACATGGGTAGTACCTGTATTTCAAAGGGCCAGCCTTGTCAGATTGTGTGTCACGCTGAATCTACCCGAGAAATACGTTAAGGTTACACTTCTTTTTAGAGTGCTGAGCACGTTAATTTCAGTAGCAGGCTGTTCCGTTGATTGGATCAACTGTAGCCTACATCGTCGTAACCTGACGGAGTGCCATATTTTCCACATACACACGCACATACACACACAAACACACACATATATGCACACGCACAAGCACAAACACACACACTCACACACGCATATATATATTCTTTTATTATGTTTATTCTTTTACTTGTTTCAGTCATTTGACTGTGGCCATGCTGGAGCACCACCTTTAGTAGAGCAAATCGAGTCAACACTAAATTACGGGCACGTAAACACACCAGCATCGGTTGTCAAGCGAAGTTGTGGAGGTGGGGGGGGGGGGGGGGCAAGCACACATGCACATATACACACATATATACGACAGGCTTCTTTCAGTTTCTGTCAACCAAATCCACTCACAAGGGTTTGGTTGACCCGAGGCTATAGTAGAAGATACTTGTCCAAGGTGCCACGCAGTGGGACTGAAATCGGAACCATGTGGTTGGTAAGCAAGCTACTTACCACACAGCCACTCCTGCACAGAAAGTGACTTTCTGAAGTGAGATATATATCAGGCTATATTATTAGCATTATCCTGCGTTTGAGAATTTAAAAATCACTTCTTTAACTTTCTAAGACATCTCAACGCTTCTAAAAGCAAACTTCGTTTGTTTGTTTACGTTTATCGTAATTTGAATTTAATATATATTATATATATATATATATATATATATATATATGCATTCATACATACATACATACATACATACATACATACATACATACATATAGTGAGAATTTACTACAAAAAAACAAACAAAAGACGTAGACGAGTGCGTCAACAAACAGATGTATTAGTTTAACGCTCTGGAAGTGAGGAAGTCTTTTACGTTTCTACTCTACGCTCTTCGAGAGACAGGAACAAAGAAATAAACAGGGAGAGTAAACAGAAATGGCTTAGAGGTTAGCGATCTATCATGGCGAATGCCGGACAGAGGGGTCTAGTGATGGGGTGGAGTGGGGTGGGGTGTATAGGGATGATGGGGTAACGAGGGAGAGGTGACGATGAAAGGAGAGGGTGGAAGGGAGAAGGTGGGTAGGAGTGAAGAGAGGAAGTAGGTGCCAGAGCAAGAGAGGAGAGGTGATTGGGAGGAAGTAGGCGTGAGAGGAAGAGAGGAGGAGGGTTAGATGAAGAGGGGAGAGGAGTTGAACCCATGTGGCGTAAAGGAGCGAAGAGAGAAGATTAATCCCTGCTCACGGCGAGGATGGGAGTCCGAATGGCTTCTGTGCAAAGACAATCCGAACACAGATAGGTGTTGTAAAGAATGACCGGTAAAGCGGTATGGGCGCGAGACCGGGATGTCGTTGCTGAGTTTGATGTCCTGGAGATGTTCCGTGAACCGGTCAGCTAGGCGGTGTCCCGTTTGACAGATGTATAGAGAAGGACACAGAGAGCAGGAGAGGCAGTAGATGACGTTACTAGAAGTACAGGTGAAGCAGTCAGTGTCGATGATGGGTGCCTGTGAGGAGGGTGGTGTTGGAGTGCTAAGGGCAAATGCGGCAGCGTGGGCGGGAGCAGGGGAACGATCCGGGCTGGGAGGTTGGGTTAGGGAAGAAGCTGTGGACCAAGAGGTCTCGTAGGTTGTAGGCTCGTTTGAAGAAGGGGATGGGTCGGTTAGAGAAGATGTGCGAAGTGGAGAAGTCGGGCTGAAGTCACCGGAATTCTCGGAAAATATGCACATGACCTGACGTTTAGCAGACTTGTCTTGTCGGTTACATCATCTCCAGCGCTAAACTAGAATTATTTTATCAACCTGAAAGGGATGAAACGTAAAGTCACCCTCTGCGAAATTTGGACTCTGAACATTAAGGCAGAAAAAAAGCTGCTAAACAGTTGTCCAGCATACTAAAAATTTTCCAGCTCGCTGCTTATTTGTAATGTTCTGATTTTGAATATTATAATAGTTTAGTACAATTTCTTTATATCGTAATATTCGATTTAACGAAATTTTATCAACTATAATAAGTATTAACTGAATAATGTTACCTCACTCCCTCGCCCGTTATTCATTTACCCTTAAAGCTAGTTAATCTCTATATAGGACACCGATAGGTGAGCTACAAAGGAACATTTAAAGTGACTAAATGTTAATGGGTCCGTACTCTGTCATGAGTAACGGTCTTTGACTTTGGAAAAATGAGACGTAACTTACATTAACCCAGTCCACTCAAGTAGTAGGAAGTACATCATGAAGGTAAAGTTTACTGCGACCAGCTGCAAAAAGCAGTGGAAAGTAATAGGCGCATCGCTATCTTATTATGCTGAGTAATTTAGCCATCACTGGCAAGTGAGTGCCATGCAGGAGCTTGTACTAGGCTTTCACAAATTGTTTTATGGGCCTGTATAGCCCCAATCAGCCATAAACACCTACTCGGTGACTCGGTGGAACAGTGTATATGTGACAACTGGAGGGGAGAAAGGCTTATCGTAACAATCAGCTGGAAATCATTTTCGGCTGAGTAAACTGTAGTAACGTGAATCGATGTGCCACACCCAACGACTCAAAATGACTCCCGGTTCAAGAATCGAAAGTCCAACACACTTAAAAAGTATGCTATCAGTGCTGAGTCTGTTTACGCCAATATATGCTTTTGTGTAAAATGGCAAAAAGATATCGACGCTAGTCGTGATGATTGGAAAAGTTTCATAATCTTTGTTCGTTTTGAGTTTTGCTAAGAGGAAGAATGATAATCGATTTTATATGGATATTATTTTTTGACAAATGTTTTGATGTAGATTTCCAAAGTAAACTTTTCGTGGATATAAAAGTAAATATTCGCTATGATATGAACTGATGAATATGTTGTTCCAGAGATGAGTTCTGTAGAAATCATAATCGATTCAATGCAGCCATCGCATTTCCGAGGACACCTTATCGATTCTGTTGTTATGAAAGTTAATATACAACTCTCCGAGATTTGTGGTCAGGACGTAGAGGAATGATGCAGCTTCTAATATACTTGACCATATATTCTTTTATTCTTTTACTTGTTTCAGTAATTTGAATGCGGCCATGCTGGAGCACCACCTTGAAGAGTTTTAGCTAAAGAAATCGACCCCTGTAAGCCTAGTACTTATTCTATCAATCACTTTTGCGAACTGCTAGATTACGGGGACGTAAACACACCGGCATCGGTTGTCAAATGATGGCGTGAGAACAAACAATCACACAGACACAGACACACACACATACATTCATACATACATACATACGTACATACATATATAATAATATAGATTTAATCAAAAGATTAAATGTGGTACTTAAAATGCTTGAGGCACCAGAATTTGGTAGGATAAAAACCAAAAACAAAATCAAGAGATTTGGTGAATAAAATTTGAAGTTAAGCAACAAAAATTCAATAGGTTATAGCAGTACGTACGTTTCGTACAAGCTCCATTTATTCATGTAGTGAGAACACTACAGAAAATACAATGAAAATGTACTCCTCAGCTGCATAATGGAATTTCATTTTAGAAAGTCATTTTGAAGATGTTTGCAAAAAACAAGAGTAAGAGAAGAAAACACATCTCGACTATGCTGCTGTTTCACAGACAAGTGAATACTTACTCTTGTTTTTTGCAAACATCTTCAAAATGACTTTCTAAAATGAAATTTCGTTATGCAGCTGAGGAGTACATTTTCAT
This sequence comes from Octopus bimaculoides, assembly GCF_046866305.1. Classification (NCBI taxonomy): domain Eukaryota; kingdom Metazoa; phylum Mollusca; class Cephalopoda; order Octopoda; family Octopodidae; genus Octopus; species Octopus bimaculoides. The sequence continues at coordinate 58,928,863 of NC_142934.1, read as the reverse complement.
TGTATTTTCTGTAGTGTTCTCACTACATGAATAAATGGAGCTTGTACGAAACGTACGTACTGCTATAACCTATTGAATTTTTGTTGCTTAACTTCAAATTACATATATATATATATATATATATATATATATATATATATATATATATATATATATATATATATACATACGACGGGCTTCTTTTGGTTTAGTCAACCAAATCCACTCACATGGCTTCACGGAACCTTGTGGTTGGGAAGCGAGCTTCTCACCTCACGGCCACGCCTGCGCATATATAATACAAATACTCAAAGGAGAGGAGGAAATAGGAAGAAATGAAGGAAGGGAGAATTTGAGAAGTGAAAAGAGTGTAAAGAGAGGATGGGATAAGATTAGGCTAGAAAAAAATACGCTAGATTTAATCATTTGAACTTCATTTCGAATACATTATCGATAGCAGAGGGGCGAAACACAATGAAACAATGGAACTTACACCTTATCCTCTCGAAATATCAGGCTTACACACACACACACACACACACACACACACACACACACACACACACACACACACACACACACACACACACGCACGCACGCACACACACACATACACACACGCACACATACACACACATACAGCTAATTGAGATTCGGGTAAAATCTCGTACAATGCTGTGTAAAGCTTGTCCACAATTACTAGCTACCTAATGTCATCGTACAGTTGAAATACTCTTAATAATGGGCATACATCAAGAATTCCATATTATCCTTAGAGTTTGCATAAATTGACAAATGAAATAAGATGCAATTAACGATATTATCGAAAATCACAACAATTGCTTCAACACATTCTCGCATCTGTAGTACGAAGCTGAGAATTTGAACAATCATTATATTACATCCAAAATGTGGATGTAATCCTAAAGTGACTATCAAAATAAACTTTTCGTTAGATTCTCTTGCCATTTCACCCAGTTTCACACTGTGCGCCCAGATTTATTTGTCATTTCTAGTAATTCACAGACAAAACTAAGACCATAGATACAGTGAGATACAAGATAGAATTGCATTCAAAATGCAATAAAAAAATACAGACAAATGAAAATAAAAGGATCATATAAATTCTTCTGAAAATAAATACATTCAATATGATACAGAGGTGCACATAGGGATACATTAACCAGTATAAATAATAAGGACTTTGAAATAGTTACTCGACCCGGAATAAAAAACAGAACTGAGCCATGTGTAGTTTTTGCAAAAAAACATAGAATTAACATAAAGGACCACAAGATTAACTTTGACAGGAAACTTACCGTTAAACTAATATGCTCATCTAAGTCGGTTATAGGTAAGATTACTAAAAATATTATTGACACAGTACTACCGAGACTTAGATCGAAGATTAAACTCTCACTATAGTCGGACACTCTATAGGTTATTTTATGGTTCAAAAGATTAGAGAAGATGGATAGTCGTAAATTTATTCAATTTGACATGTCGATTTATTGAACAACCTTTAATCAGGTTCTATTAAATAATGCTCTAAATTCATTTATGTGCAATTCAGATTTATCTAAGTCAAATATAGATATTATACTATCTGCACGTTGCACACGAATATATTTCGATAATATACTATGGACGAGAGTTAATGGCGCAGATTCTCTTGATTTAGCGATGGGATGAAGTGACTCTGTGCAAGTCACTGATCTCGTTGGAATATATATTCTATTCTAAATCTAGTCCTGATGTTCTAAGAAGGGAGGAAATCTATATAGGGACGACCCTCTCTTCATTCTAGATAGGTGTAGCAAGGTAGAAATGAAGAGATGCAAGGAACGAATATTACTACAAAGCATAATTACCGAAAGGTAAATTTTCTTGATGTAACGTTTAGTCTGAATACTGGATTATTTGAGCCTTACCATAAACCAAAAGAAAACCTAAGGTATATTAATGTAAGATCTAATCACCCACCCTCTATAATGAAAGGACTTATGAGAAATATATCCCATCGAATATCTAGACTTTCGGCCAATGAAACGATATTCAACTCGTATACGCAATATTACAATATAGCATTAGCTTGGGCTGGTTATACGGAGAAAATCAAATATATATCCTATAATAATCTTATTGATCTACATAGCCACACTAATAATAACATTAAACTTTATTCAGGTATAAGAAATATTAAACATCAAATAGAGGAACGTGGTCATCTCGACCTAAGAAAGAACGAAGGCGATACAATAAATAAAACTAGATGGATAAAAGGGCCAATCTAAATATTAATTATAGCTTCAACTCCTTAGTTAATGATCCTATTATAGGCTATACCAGTAGTCATAAATTGAACAAAAATATAAAAAATACAATGTTTTGTGGTATAATCCAAATATTATCTAGGATTGCTAGGGATTCATTTGCTGCGTTAGATAAGCATTTTCCAAACACCATTAGATTTTTAATAGAATTACAGTGAAATTATCATACACTATCTTTAATAACCCAGAATACTACATTCACAAACTCAATATCAGAAAGATAAACCGGGAGTTAACTAACACGATTTGCGGAAGTAAGTATAGAAATGATCTATTTAACAAGAATTGTAATAGTTAAGAAAGAAATAATCAAACCTGTCGAAATAATTATGATAGGAATAATAGTTCAGAAAATCGATTTCTTTGTGATAGGAATTTGTGTATTTATTTATTAATATACGTTGAACATAAACTCTTAAGCTATTCGTGAACTTAAATTCTACATAATGAAATGACATGTTTTGCGTACGTTTTATGGTATGTTCTATGAACATTGTAATATGCAGAGAAATCATTCTTGACATGCTTTCTATTTCATTATGTTTTACCCATGAATTTCCGATATATAATTATGTATTAATAATTCCATTTTTTATTGGGGCGGCGAGCTGTCAGAATCCTTAACACGCCGGGAAAATGCTTAGCGGCATTTCGTCCGTCTTTACCTATTAAGTTCAAATGCTGCCGAAATCGACTTTGCTTTTCATCCTTTTGGGATCGATAAAATAAGCACCAATCAATCACTGGAATTGATGTGATCGACTTATCCTCTTCCTCGAAATTGCAAGTTTTGTGCCAAAATTGGACACCAATATTTCCTTTCTCATTTCCATTAATGTTTGTTAATTGGTATGTAAAGCCAAATTAATACACAATTAGATTTAAACACGAAACAATGAATTGATACAAAATGCTATCGATTCATCACCTTATTTGAAATTTCTATTATAGATATTTTTCTTTGATTAATCACGTTTCATTTGTAGAGTAAGAGATTTAGACTTTTAATTCTCTACTATAGCTGACACAATTTTAACGTTATCAGAAGAATTGTACGAAGTGAAATCTATAGTAGCGAGATATTTACTGCAAACGTAAGGCAACTGGAAACTATTCAGTTTTAGAAAATATTTTCGATGCTTACTAGAACGAAAATTATTTAATTAAACAAGAATAAACACCTGCAAACCTAGAGCCCATACGGCAATTTAATCCTATTTACATTAAAAAAAAGAATAATATAGAACATTTCGAAGGCTAGATCCGTTAATTATCTTTCTGATGCAGCATTTTCTCTCTTTATTATAATTTCAATTAAATATTTGAGTGGATTTGAGTGCAACACAATTTACAGAATAAACATGTGTATTAGTATTGTCATTTTGTGCTCATTATCATCAAAAAAAACAATTGCTAATATTTGTTTATTTGAAAATACTACTTCTATTTACTCTTTAATCATCTGTACCTGGGAGTGTTGGTGCTCTTATGCAAATCTCCTTTAAGCAAATTTGTGGAAGGAATTGATTTCTCTGCATTATATGACCATTTTACGTGACACAGAGTTGTGCATCGTAAACAGTTAAAATCATGTCATAACATATCATATTAACGTCAAGGTAGATTTCAGCAATACGGTGCTATCACGCTTGTTAATGGGAATTAAATGCCTCGGCCGTAGATAGTTTACATCTCTATAGTTGCTTATTAGTGAGTCCTTCAGCGCCCAGGGTTTTGAGGGAATCACGTGAGGACATTTTCTTAATATATTACGATAAACGTTTCAAGGAGAGTGCATTACGCTCCAAAGGACATTTTGAAAAGGATTGAAATATTCCTTATTTCGGCGAACAAATCAAGTCCAGATAAAGCGTAGTTTGTGTGTGACACTACAGGAGCAATAGATTGTTAAGTTGACATTCAATTGAGGCAGCATTCTTTTATTTCAAGTTTCATCTGTAAAAGGTTCGCTAAAAGATATGCGTGTAAGTTTTGTTAAATCACAAAATAACTTTAAATAATTATTAAAATAATCTTTTATCCAGATAGTCTAATCTCCATTCAAAAATATATGTAAATTTTAAACTCAATATTGAAGATAATTGTTTTGTATTTTCTTTCTCTTCAAATGTAAATCTTCGCTATTAAATTTTATAAACTGTAAATAAAGTACAATACTTGTCGATGCATTCCATCATCAGTTTTCACGAGATGAAGTTTCTTTACTTTATCTGTATGTCTTCAAATTATTACATTGATATCAGTAAACAGAAATCCTGACAAAAGTACATCCTGCACATAAACAAGAACACACTCTAAAGACTTCAGCACCAGAATATCTTTGAATATGTTTAACTCTCAAACAACTATAGTCACTCAATGAGGCTAAAGTGAAGCCTACAAGGAAGTACTCCTCTCACACCCTAAATTTAGGGCAGCCCTGCTACTACACGCACACCGTCATTCTGAGTCTCGTTTAGTGAAGATCCACTCGAGTAATTGGTATTCAATCACTTATGAACACAATACAGCCTTTGATCTACAGACATGTAGTTACCTCTCTCTCTCTCTCTCTCTCTGTTTTGTTTTTATAGTATTACTCTAATGGCCAAACCTAGCTGGCTAGTTTCTTAACCTCCATCACTCATGAACGCCAGAACCACTAGCATTTCCACCTCTCGTCATTCTTCGTGCATATAAACTATGCCCATTCCTTCCTCTCACGAACATTGGCTCTATAGAATCTCCTCCCAGCTCATATAGTTCCAGCAATAATGACCAGCAACAGTTTAAATAAAATATTGATAACATCATACTCACCGGTTTCCGAGGGCCAACGGGATTCATTGACAAAACCTCTTTCTCCAGACTGAACAAACATAAAATATTTTTTTTTTACTTTTCGCTATTGTAATGTCAGTATACAAATGAAGTTTTGAATTATTAAGTAAGTAATTACAAGCTATCTAGTTGTTGGGTCCTCAAAGAGCATAAGTTGTAGGCCGAAAATCCGACAATCTGCAGAATACTTAATACTGTTTTGCTGCGTGAAATTTCAAAGCGCTTAATTTGGGATTGTTCATTTTACCTAACGATTTTACCTACAAGTGGAAGATATAATTTTAAATATTTTATAAAACTCTCAGTTGCTTTCAAGATAACTCTTTAATACATGTAACTTGAAATCTGTTAGGACAAACTGCATATTTAGCACCTAATATATATATGAGTGGTTGGCGTTAGGAAGGGCATCCAGCTGTAGAAACTCTGCCAAATCAGACTGGAGCCTGGTGTTGCCATCCGGTTTCACCAGTCCTCAGTCAAATCGTCCAACCCATGCTAGCATGGAAAGCGGACGTTAAACGATGATGATGATGATGATATATATATATATATATATATATATATATATATATATATATATATATGCATTTTCATTATCGTAGATGTAAGAGTTTCGTTTGCTTTATATGAAATGTTTGTCTTTCTTTGTATTAATTTATAATAGGATTTTTAACGAGCTATATTAATAATGCATTGACTTTGTTTTACATGTGCTGTGGTATTGCTATTTTGAAAGTACTGCAGAGAAAGTCATCAGAATTAAAGTTTTTTCCAATTATCATGCATGAAAAAAAGAGTACCAATTAGAGTTAAGGATGTACTTTTAGATACAATACTATTATTAGCGTTTTGTTCAAGCGTCGACAGAATTAAGATTTCTACCACAATATTCAATCGGCAAGATGAAACAGAAGGAAAATCGATGTTTGAAATATTCAGACCAGAAAATGAATGAATAAGTTTATACCGTCATACTACTTTATTTACACGAAGTACAAATGACTTGAATGTTACACTTCTTTGATTGCAGTAGATTTTCTAAAGTACGACAGTAACGTTTGTGGATGGATACCATAATTCGTGCTCGACTCGCTAAAAGTTTAGCTATTGATTTACATTAATCGTCACTCTTCACACAATATAATAGAAATGGTACTGAGCTGTCTAATAAATATACTTCTCTGTCTAACATGGTTATCACACGTTGACGAGACCACAAATTGCAAGGAAGAGTACAATCCATTAAATCGACTTCAGAGATAAAAGGAATAATAGTTGACCCTGCGGGATTTCAATCAGAATCATAAAGTGGTGTAATTAAATATTCTTTGACAATTTGAATAGCATTTTACGAAATCTGTTAACAACACTATTTGTGACTTGGGAATAATTCACTTTATCTCCGCGTTTAAATTGACATCCTACTGCATCGATATAATTAAAACCGATTATATTTGGGGGTCATGATAATTGTTAATCTCCCTATTCTTTGAAAATTAGGCCTGTGCCTAGTTAACATAAGCCATTATTAAAAACAAAAGATGCTGAATACAGTTTATGATAAAATTGCGCCAGTAGCGTTACTAGAATAAACATATATGCAGCAATTTATTTGAACGTTGTAAATAATCTAAACCCTTCCTACATTGATAAAAATGTTCCGTTGTTTAAAATTACATGAACACGAATTTATTGTAACAGTTGCAATGTTGTTTTATGTCTGCAACCTTTTCGGTCTTCATCTAAAGGACTATGACGACATTCTAGCCATTCCAGGCCATCCATGTATTTTTTCAGGTATAGCGTACTCGGATTATATTTCATTAAGTTGTAATTTGGTATGACGTGAGAGAGATTTTGCTGGTGGAGTGACTATATACAGATTCACTTGTTGTCTTGTTTAATATATAATGCAATAATGGGGAGTGCTTAAAAAAAACGGGTCAAACTCCCCGTGAACGTAACATGATGTAAAACCTGTGTGAAGAAACAAACCAGTAAACTTTCAATCGATTAGTAGCGGCTCGATCAACTTTGCATATCGACGACATAAGGAAGTAAAAAACTTAGTGGTATATAAAATTTCGATTTAGTCTCTGGAATGAGTGTCCATTGGTATTGTCTTTCATTGTCCCGAGGAGAATTTCTTGCAGTTTCTTTTTCTGAATTCCAAATATTGTATTGAGTTGGAGAAAGAAATGTCGGTGAATACCATTTAGAAGTTGAAATTATATATCTAAAGATAATGAGAAACAGTCAGCAACACATAGGTTGAAAATGGTGTTAACAAGAGCCGTTTCAGCTAATAAAAGAACTTTAAAATATTCTCAAGCAAACAATGAATGATATTCTAGTCAAGTAAATGGTCGAGACAAGATGTAACTATTCACGAAAATGGAATTTAATTTCATGCAAATCAAGTAACGTACATTATTCCTTGATTTATATTCTAATGTTACTTTTACTTTCTGAAAATTTCTAAGCAACATGTCTGATTTGTATTATCGCGAATAAAAGTTTTGCGTAGCTTTATTTAAAATACGTAACAATGAACATGAAATTTTACTTGCTTTTACTGTTTCACGACAAAAGCCTGATATACTTTGTGGTTGGACACTAATTTCTGAGAAAACATGAGGACAGATCAGCATCTAAATCAGTAATAACTGGATTACTTTAGTATTAAGAGCGAATTTCTATCGCATAAGTGTTTGTGGGAGTGCATCTATAGTGTGGAAAAATGGCTCCTTAATTTTAAACACTCGTAGATACGTGCTTCATGTGACTGTTTTACTCTTGAAGTTTAAACTCCTTTTTCATGTGGATTTTTTTTAAACTTCACCATATGGCACTTTCAAATATGAATGTGGACAATATTCTAGATGAATGCTGATAATGAGAATGAGATATAGACGATTTCAATGAAGCTGAAAATGAGTGTTGTGATCCACCATTGAATGAAACATTCTATGAACAATTTGCAAAACAAGTAGAAAGAATTTATGTAGATCTGTACAAATAGTTTAAACAAAGCATGCACATTAATTTGCAATATCGAGGTTATTTTAAACAAACTTACATTGAAAATGGAGCGTTTCGCTTCACAGACCAATAACATCGAGGATATGACAAAGGAGCCTTCACATGGATCTAGAAATATCATCCACATTTTATGAACGATATTTTGAGAATTTTGTTTTAAGTGAAAATGGAACAAGATTTATAATTCATGTAGCTAATTCTTATTTCTACCAATAGTAACGAATAGTATTTCGAAATAACGATAGAGCTACTACGAAGCAACTTGATCTGTTTGAGCTAAGAGTTGAATCTTCTTTAGAGCTCTTTACCTGAGTAAATAATCTATTTTAATAATTTGAAATGCGTAACGTAATACCTCACTTTTTCAAAATATCTACCTTCAGATATGAATATAAAAATTTGAAAAAAAAAATGATTTTGAGATTTAACCGCAATAATGACGGTTTGGAGGTGAATTACAATAAACTATTGGAGCGGATATAATGTAAGGTGATTCGAAATACATCAGTATAAGTGTTGCCCAAGGGAATTGTCTTGCTGCTACAAATAAGCAAAGATTGAAAATCATCATTGAATTTCATTTGACTGAGTTTATAACCACCAGCTATCAACGCAAGGTCACTATGAAATGAGCAGCAGCGTTGGTTATTAATTGCAAATGATATAGAAGAACAGATTTTGTGGATAAAATGCACGATTAATGGTATAAAAATTTATGAGAAAATAAAATATTCGAAAGAGGATTCAAATTACTTTAGCACACACACATATAGACTCACAGACAAGCATACAAAAGCGTACATACATGAACACATATTCATATGTGTATGTGTTTGAAACACACACACACACACACACACACACACACGCACACACATTCATACAGATATGATGTATATATACACAGAAATACACACACGTGTACGCGCGTGTGTAGGCATGTATGAATTGAATTATGCAGTATGGATGTACGTATATATACATACATATATATATATATATATATATATATATATATATATATATACACACACATATATATATATATATATATATATATATATATATATATATATATATATATATATATATATATATGTATATATATACATACAGTGACGTCGCAACTCATTTCTACAGCTGAGTGAACTGGAGCAACGTGAAATAAAGTGTCTTGCTCAAGAACACAACCCAGTCCAGTCCGGGATTCGAACTCACAACCTCGTGATCGTAAGCTCGACGCTCTAATCACTTCTCTCTATTTATTGTAGATATGCACCTGTATGTGTGCACACGTGCATGTGTATTACGCAGACAAATTTTAAGATAAAGTATATTGCTCTTATTGATTGATGCAAATTCAATAATCGACACTTAACCAAGTGTGAAGAATAATGATTTTCATCCAAAGATAAAGAACAATAGGCATCTTCTCTCTATAATTTATTTTGTATTTACATTACTGGACGTACATTCCTATCGTGCAAATTTTTGAGCCAAAAAGGCAGCTTCTACAGGATTATATATCTTGCTAAATAGCAGTTAAATCACCCTCGTTTTATATTCTACACTTGAGAAAAGTAAAAAGAGGCATTAGATCACGTTAGCCTACATTTTCTGCGAGAGACGAATAGTGAACTTTTAATTGTTTTCGATCAGAAGTCTGCTCAATCAGGGTTTACTTGGCATTAAACAAGAACATGCAAAAGCAAATAGCGTTTTTGACTTTGGTAATAATGTTTGGGATTTTGAAACTTCTCTGATTTTCACATAGCAATGCTGGTAAAATCCTTAGCACTCCGGACAAAATGCTTAGCAACATTTCCTCCGTCTTTACGTTCTGAATTCAAAGCTAACCGAGGTCGACTTCTCCTTTCATCCCCTCCGAGTCGATAAAATAAGTACCAGTTGAGCACCAGGTTGACGTGATTGACTTACCCCTTCCTCTGAAATTGCTGGCCCTGTGCCAAAAGTTGAAACCATAAATATTAATGTTATGAAGGCGGTGAGCTGGCAGAATCGTTAGTACGCCGGGTGAAATGCAGAGCGGCATTTTGACTGTTGCCACATTTTTTTAGTTCAAATTCTGCCAAGGTTGATTTTGCCTTTCATCCTTCCGAAGTCGATAAAACAAGTAAGGTCAAGTAACTGGCAAGCAAATATGTGGTATTGAGCAGAATATTTGCTATAGCCCATCTTTTATACCAACACAAAACATGTACATGATATCACTTCAAATCAATTAAGATCAGAAGTCATGAGAGCCAGTGCCTGAGATTGCATCAGGGCATATTATTATTATCATTATTCAGTAGTTTTATTTTTATAACGTGCTTTCACTTCACTACCGAGCGCAGCTCTGTGCGCCTTGGGTATGTGCTGTGGTTTGCTGTGGTGCTCTTATGTTTACTGTATTGAAAGTGTTTTGCGTAGAATGTGTGCAGTACCCAGTAGTGCAATTTTCTGTATGTTATATATATTTGTAAGTCCTGGTGTTTTTGTTATGTAGTTGTCTGAATATTTTTTTATTATACCTAAGGCACCTACTATGATAGGAATTGTTTCTGTTTTTAGATTCCACATTCGAGTTATCTCTATTTCCAGGTCTTTGTATTTTGAAAGTTTTTCCATTTCTTTTAGAGAAACGTTGTCATCTGCTGGTATTGATACATCAATTAGAAAGCATTTTTTTTCTTCATGATCTTTGACAACTATATCTGGTCTATTTGCCTTAATTTCTCTATCTGTGTGTATTGGCATATCCCAGAGTATGGTTGCTTTCTCGTTTTCTGTGACCTTTTCTGGCGTGTGTTTATACCATCTTTTTTCTGTTGCTATTCCATAATGTTGGCATAGAATATTATCAATATTATCATTATTATTATTATTATTATTATTATTATTATTATTATTATTATTATTATTATTATTACTATCATCATCATCATCATTATTATTATGTGATGAAAACTCACAGTTTATTTTGCTGGGTATGATGGGAACTGTCAACTGTCCACAGCCAGCAGACTAAGATGATACTTGTTTACTGATCATGCTTCAAGATGCCTGCGAAGATTTCTTGCAGTTCCAAGCAATGCTGACTCTTAGGTGTTCTACTACTTTCACACTTGTACTAGTCTTTTTCAGCTATGCTGGTAGTTGAATGCTGATACTTCCAAGTACGCCAATTACTATTGGTATCACGTCTACTCTCCTCATTGACAGCAACCTTCGCATTTCTCACTTCAAATCGTCATAGTTGTTTATTTTTTCTTCTTTCACATTGATCTTGTTGTCACCGGAATATGCTATGTCAATTATTATTATTATTATTATTATTATTATTATTATTATTATTATTATTATTATTATTATTATTATTATCATCATCATTATTATTATTATTATTACAATGATTAAGTTTCAGTGGATGTTTCCAATGTCTGTGAAATGGGAAATATTTTGACAATCCCGTGTTTCTTTTGAAAATTGACTGCTGCTCGTGTGAAAAGTGTCTATGACCAGCAGCCGAAATTGAATCATTCAGTTTGTCACTAATGTCATTCTTGCTCTACAATTATCCCAATTAACTGCACCTTTTTTCACTTTCAACATGTATTCACTCGCAGTTCACGAAAAGAATAGTCCGCATGAAACAATGTGTTTCTCTTAAATTTAGCAGACTCAAATTGCACAAGAGTTTGTAAAATTTCTCATCATTTGGCCATAAGTTGTATATGAAATTTCTCTCAACACATTTGATAACGTCCGTGACTTGTCATTTGCATATCCTTTCTAATTTCTTTTTCCGACATAATCTTAAATTAGCTTCATTGGTATTCTCCTGTAGTAGTATAATTAGGTTCTCTGCTCAAGTCAATAAATTTTACGTAATTCTTTCTCGTTTCCTGCTTTAATATCTTAACAAAATTATATGTCATAATAATTCTGGCAAATTGTATCTCTATGAACGATACTAAGGCTTATAAATATATTGTTCGTTCATAAGGAGACTTCATTATACATTAGACATTTTATAAATATGGTGTGCGCTCTATTTACTGGTGAGAACTTTTGGAAAGGGATGATCTCATCTAAAACTTAAATGTAAGGAAAGTTGATTTTTATTTAGACTAACAACGAAAGACTCGCATTTTCGAGATGGGAAATTTATGCAGGTAATTCGTTAAAAAAAACAAAACATTATCAGCAACATTCAGGTGAAATAGACTCAAATGTTAGGGAGAGAAATCACAAAATTTGAACAAAAGACGAAGACAGCGGGTGTAGATAACAAAAAGATGTATTAGTTTAACGCTTGGGAAGTGAAACAGTCTTTAACGTTTCGAGCCTACGCTCTTCCACAGAAAGGAATACAGAAAGAAACAAGGAGAGAAAATTAAGAATGTGTAATGGCTAGCGATCTATTATGACGAATGCCTGAGAGAGGGTCTCACAGCGGAGCTAGAAAGTAGTGGAGATCCCAAAACGAAGGTGCGCGTGCGTGTGCATAAGAGAGCATGTATGTGCGTGTAGAAGAGGGCTGGTGACCTTGACCTTAACGTGTGCGTGTGCGTATGTGTAGGTATGTGGATGTGGTGCTGAGAAGAAGTGGTCAGTGTTAGTGTGTGCGTGGTGATGTGATGTGATGTGTTGTGATGTGGTGTTGTGTGGTACGGTGGTGTATGGTGTAGTGATGTGTGGTGTGGTGTGATGGTGTTGGGATGTGAGAGTGGGAGAAAGCAAGGGTGGAGTGTGGGTTAGGCTTAGGGTGGAGGTAGAGGTGGGATATATGGGTAGGCTGAGGGTGGAGTAAAGGTGGGGGTATGTGAGAGTATATGAATATGAATATGTGGACTCTGGGCAGTGGATCTTTACATTGCTATAAGCTTGAAAGCAAAAATATCGGGTTGTGGGAGCAACCCGTAGCAAGTGGCAGGAGAATTTACAGACTTCTTGCCTTGTACGGAAAGATTACATTACCGTTTTGTCTTTTGCTGTTCTCTTGGTCTAATTTCTTCGACTTTAAGTGCAATGCAAAAATGCCTGCTTCCAAATGCTATATAATGATATGTGAGGAATACCGAGAAAAGCAAATGGCGTTGGAGCAGCACGTTACCCGATAGACTTCGAAAATGTCTACTGTAGACTGGCTATGGCATCTGTGTTGCTGACACTCCTGAAGTTCTAATCTGACTGGAGCGGCTATTCGGAGACAATCATTAACCAGATGGAGACCAATCGAGTTCGTCTCCTGATTGATCGGAAATGCGCCGCCACAGGGTTGGGGCACGATGCCAAAACACGTCAGTTGATGCTGGTCAAATAAATGTACAAGGTCGTGTGAGCCTTTATGGCAGTAAGAGGGCGACTAGTTTATGCTTAATAAATGGAATGTTCATAGGACTAAATTTGAGTCCTGTTCATGTGAAATATGCAGTTTTATATACCCTGATCACTGTATATTGTGTGATACTGATGGAAAGGCGTCGATGAGCGAATTAAAGACCATTCATGACAGATATTCCGTGAACGCTAATTTTAGAATAGATCGAAGAACAAGGAACATGACATCTTACAGAGAGGTTGACTTGTTGCTATCTAGTTTCTTTAAAACCGACCGTTACAAAGATTGCCTGCAGTTTGTACTATAACAAAGTTTCAACTTCGGTGTGGCAACTTGATGCAAAATGGCAGAGCAACTCATCCATAGACAGGAAGACAGGAACCGATGCACGTCAGTCAGACACTATCACTCTCCTTCTCACTTTACTCTCTCTCTCTCTCATACACACAGACACACACACACACGCACGCACGCACGCACACACACACACACACACACACACACACACACACACACACACACACACACACACACACACACATAAAAGTGTTTATTTGAATGTACATATACAAATATCTTTTTATCACTAATTAGATTCACTATGAAATGCTGTCATTATGCCTCCTGAAATAGAGACTACAGCCGTTGTATGAAATGCAAGCTAATTGATATAAATCAATGTTTATTATCAATAAATATTCAAAAGTTGGAACGCATATCCAGAAATATTTTATTCTTTCATTCTTAAAAGCACTATTGACTTCAAAACTATGTTGAATTCATTTATTCTTTTCACTGATGAAGAGTAATGTTAGAAAAAAATCAATATTATAATAGTTCCATATTTAAGAGAGCAAGACTTATGCACATTATTTACATTAGACGGATATTTGTCTTCATCTTGTTTGTTGTTATACCCTCCAGTCTTCATCAGGTGTCTTGGGGAAATTTCGAACGTGGGTTCTCATTCCCAAGGTATTTTTTCGATGTTGTTGTTGTTGTTGTTGTTATTACTATTATTATTATTATCACTGCTTGGAATAGAACTCGGAATCTTGAGGTTTGTAGCTCGCACTCTTAACCACTACGCCATATGCCCGTGGGCAATTATGGAGTGAATTTTAGGGCTTATAAACCTAATATTCTCCTATCCTTCCTTGATACCGGTCCCCATATGCTGTTCATATCTGCACTCGGTCTGCTTAGGAATTTGTTGTGTCCTAGCATGTGTGCTGCTTCTTTTAGTCTTCGTATTTTCCGGTAGTGGTCTCTGTCTATATAAGCAACAACTACCCCAAAAGCATACTCTCCACTCCAATAAGCAATAACTACCGCAAAAGCACACTCTCCACTACAGTTATGAAGAAAAGAGAGGATGAAACCGATAAAGTCTCCACAGTCTGTCTACCCTATGTGAAAGGCCTCTCCGAATAGATACAAAAGATATGCGGCCCATATGACATCAGGACAGTATTCAAAAGTAATACAACACTTCGGAAATATCTCCTTCGAGTAAAACCACCAATAGAAGAGAATATGAACAAAGACTGTGTGTACTCCATCCCATGCAGCTGTGGTATGTTATATGCGAGACATACCGCCCCCTCTAAAGAAGGGTAGACATACATCGCAAAGCTGTGACACTAGGAGATATTGATAAATAGGGTATAGTTGATCATGTATGGAAAAATGGAGACCACTTCCCTCTTGTGGGATGAAGTTAATGTAATAGACCGAGAACAGCACTGGAAAATACGAAAACTAAAAGATGCAGTACATATGCATGGACACAACAACCTCCTAAGCAGACCGAGTGCAGGTATGAGTAGCATATAGGAACCGGTATTAAGGAAGGATAGGAAAGTATTAGATGTATAAGCCCTAAAATTCACTCTATAATTGCCCACGGGCATATAGCATAGTGGTTAAGAGCGCAGGCTACTATCCCCAACATTCCGTGTTCGATTCCAAGCAGTGACCTGAATAATAATAATAATAATAATAATAATAATAATAATAATAATAACATCGTAAAATACCTTAGGAATGAGAGCCCAGGCACCTGATGAAGGGTATATTAGACGAAACTTTGTGTCAACAACAAATATGATGAGGACAAACATCCGTCAAATGTAAATAATGTAAATAACGTACATCAACTCTGATTGTCAAGTATCGATGGTGGTGAACACACACAGGCACACAAACACAAAGCACTTGACACGGATCAAATGGTTTTCTCGTGTCTTTACAGACTCGAGAAAATTGGCTTCTCCTCGCTACATACGCCTTGTGTCGTATCACCTCGGGCACCACAGTTCTGATAATCGAAGCTGACACATGATTTTCTTTGGTGCTTATTGTCGTTGTATTTCTGCGTTCATAATCAATAGCATTCTGAATCCGTTGGATGAATTATATTGATACGTTCCCGCCAGAGGCTTTCAACACCATTAGCACTTTCTGTACAAGAGATATTACAATATTTAGAAAGTTTTTA
>NC_142934.1:58900318-58910318 GCF_046866305.1 Octopus bimaculoides | reverse complement strand
ATAAAAAGTACTTTTGCAAGTAGCATCGAAATCTGAGCTCATTGTGCAGAAAGATGTCGGGTGTTTTGTATCATACTTATTGCAATATTTACAATATTGCGCATTGAACACTACTATATTTTTTATTGCGTGTTTATTTCTAATTAGCATTTTTGATACTCATTAAATTCATGACGCTATAACAACAAGAACGCACGTATATGCGAGCGTGTAAATCTATGTATTCAGGTATGTATTTGTACGAATATGTTTTCTGTGT
Source organism: Octopus bimaculoides (assembly GCF_046866305.1). Classification (NCBI taxonomy): domain Eukaryota; kingdom Metazoa; phylum Mollusca; class Cephalopoda; order Octopoda; family Octopodidae; genus Octopus; species Octopus bimaculoides. The sequence continues at coordinate 58,910,059 of NC_142934.1, read as the reverse complement.
ATGCGTGTGTATTGGTCATTTTTCTATACATTGAAAAAAAGTTTTCCAACTTTTGTATCCTCAGAGAAAATTGAATCAATAACCTATTTATGTAAAGAGATATGCTAAAACATACAAACTAGGAAACGAGTATTGTCTAAAACGATGGCAACAGATGTAAGATACGAGATATAGAGATTAAAAGGCTGGGGAATAATGGGATGGAAGCAGAAGAACTAGAAGAAATAGAAAACTAGAAATTCGCCGTTAATTAAGAAGAGACTATTTTGGGATTTGAAATAAGATGATGCAAAATCGATGAAGAAGGACTGAAAGATGCGTTAAGTAAGTTTGGGTGGGGAATGAAAATGATAAAAATAGTTTCAAATTTCGGCACGACCTCAACTATTTTTGGACAAGGGTTTTGGTCGTTGAGACTGACCCCAGCGCTCAATTGGTACGTAGTTTATCTATTCCGACAGGATGAAAGTTGACTGCGGCTGAATTTGAACTCGGAACGTAGAGGGCCGAAAAAATTGTGCAGGGCATTTTGACTCTATCAGCTCACCGCCTTAACAATAGTAATGGTTCCAAATTTTCGCAGAGGGCCAGCAGATTATGAGGAGAAAGGGAAGTCGGAACATTGACTCCAGTATTTAAACGTAGAGAATCGAATAAAGTAGAGACCTAACAATTCTGCCATCTCTCCATTTTCGCATTCACAGTGATCATCATCATCTGATCAAGGTTGCTCGGGCATTTTTAACTCGCACATGCAATCCATTTCGGTTCTGCATTAGTTGCAAGAGATCTTCAAGGAGGCATCCAGAGTGATAGTGATGATGATGATGATGATGATGATGATGATGATGATGATGATGATGATGATGATGATGATTTCTTTTATTTTATTTCCAGCAGACAGTTGGAAGTGATTTTTTTTTTTTTTTACGATCTTGTGTACTTTGCCTCGGGGATGTCACGCAAGGACATCCAGTAAAATTCCCCCAATATGCTGGGGTTCCACTTTCCTTTGTAGTTGCTCTCTACGTTAGTAATAATAATAATAATAATAATAATAATAATAATAATAATAATAATAATAATAAAATCCGTAAAATACTTGCAAGGTACCGGACTCAAATGACTGATACAGCTCGAATAATCCTTCAAATCAGCAATAACAGTTCTTGAAACGTACCTTAATACAAGTGATGTGCTCTTACGAACTGCACTGAAGCATGACAATTCCAAGAAAGCTTCAGTTATGAAGCTTCGTGAGAAATTTATAGAGTCACTTGGCCTACAAATTGACAATAAGAATGACCAAAGACACCCAAATACTGACAGACCTACCATTGCTTTTGATTTAGAAATTAACAACCTGACAAGGTCACCGCTGCATATTTCAAGCGCCTCAAACTTCTCTTGAAATCGGAGCTCAACTCAAGAAAATCTTGTGACTGCCACATATTAATTAAGCAAATATTGGTATCTCAAGTATTTCAAACTTAGCATATGTAAAACAATACTGATACATTATTCCGATTAATGAAAGCGATGAATAAACATTTACTGTATCTGTACATAATATAGCAACTTTACTTTATATACTTTTGACCTAGAACTTTCCCTGCCCCATTATAAACTGGTCTGCTAGTAGAGAATCCCCCCACCTATAGTAGTTTGTCACTAAACCCAAAGAAATTTTATAGCCATATCATCCACCTATCCTGTCTATATTGTTTACCCCTTTCCCTTTCCCTATAAAGAAAATGCTAGTGCCCTCTTAAGCTTTGAATCACTAGGTCTGATAAGATGGTCCATAAATCAGAAACAAAAAACAAATAAAATCAGTGACAATTGAAAATCTGCTTAGAATTAATTACTAGCCTGTATGTTCTGGCTAAGTCAAAATGTTTTTTTTTGTATTCTTCCTTTCAACTTGGAGAGTTTAAATGTAGTTACAAAAATATGTCCTTCTGTTGAAATGAAATTTCAGAAAATTTCTATATATCTTTGTGCAGCTGAGGATTCCTCTGCATTTTACATTTGATGTAACGTTCACATTGCTTTTATGAATGGAGTCGCATGAAACGATCGTACTGCATTAACTTTGAATGTCCTTGTTGCTTATTTTGATTTTATATATATATTTCAGCCTATCTACCTACCTATATTTCTATATATCCATCTCCATTGTCTTGTAACCTCACCCCAAAAAACAAAAACAATGTTCTCTTCTAAGCAAAACCTCCAAAGCACCTCTTCTATATAAATGAACAAGCTGTTTATACATTCACAAAATTGTATTTCACAAGTTCTAGAGAGGAACGAAAGCACTAATAATAATAAAAATAAAAGGATTTTTTCCAAAATTCTGAAGACTTTTTTCTCAATACACACACACACACACACACATACACACACACACACACACACACACACACACACACACATACACATATATATATATATATATATATATATATATACATATATATATATATATATATATATATATATATATATATGTATGTATATATATATATATATATATATATATATATATATATATATGTGTATATATATATATATATATATATATATATATATATATATATATATATATATATATATGTATGTATGTATGTATATATATATATATATATATATATATATATATATATATATATATATATGTATGTATGTATACGTATATATATAAATCTGCTCGTGCTATGCCAAAAAACCCTGGCCCCTTCAGTTGCTTTCCTGCCTTTCTGCTGATTGAGAATTATAAAGTATTCATACGCATGCACGGAGTATATTACCTATATGTGTGTATAAACCCATATGTGTCTGTTCTGTGTGTGAGCGTGTGTGTATGTGTGTGTCTGTATATATAGATACACACACACTCACAGACACATTCACACACACACATCTATTCACACACACATCCATTCACACACACATCCATTCACACACACACATATACACACACACGTATATATTTGTATGCATATATACACACAGCCGCGTGCTTAAACAAACGAATATGTATAGCACAAGTATAGACACGAACACCCACACACGTTCACACACATATTGCAAGAGATTGTTTACATACGGATGTGATAAATGAAAAGAAAAGAAAGAAAAAAATTTCATCCTATTATACATATATGCACGTATTTGTAGATAGATAGATACAAATGTATATCCATATTTATTTTCTATTCATGTATTCGGAAGTGTGCGAGCTCGCAGGAAAAATATTTATATAATTGTATTTCTATTAAGATAGTACTTATCTTGTATACTGTCTTCAAATTTTGACACAAGGCCAGCTTGTATTTTGTGGTGGGTAGGGTTAAGTCAGTTACATTGACCGCAGTGTTCAGGTGGTACTTAATTTATCGACGGTGAGGTGATGAAAGGTAAGGTAAATTCGGCGGTATTTCTACTCAGAACTTAATGAAGTAAAGACGGACGAAATCCCGCTGAGTATTTTGCACGGCGTACAAACGATTCTGCCAAATCACTGCCTTCGTTTACTGCTGTATATTAATATGTCAATACAATCATATGTTTACAGAGATTCCAACAGAAGGTGAAAGACGTAATTCAACTGTATATAATTCTATTATTTTGACTATGCATAACAGCATAATACTAAAAGCTTACAGTCGTTTTAGTTGCCTAATTTATTATTAGTACCTACTTTATCAACATCAAAGTGAAGGGAGGTAAAACATTGAATTTGAACTCAATATACAGGATGTAATAAAATACAGATGCTTTAATCATATACTCTTTCAATGGTTTCTGCTTGATCTATCTCTGACATACTTTTTCAAATGTATACAAGTATTAAAGCAATGGCTTCTTGCCTAATAAAATGTTTTCCATAAAATATTCCCTCCTCAATCCCAACACCTTCCTAGCAATAGTCCACAGATTGCAAACTGATTTGTGCGTCTAATTTATATTACATTCGACTCGTTCGATTTTTCACATTTTGAATCATTCGTCATATTTTTATGTCAGATTTCCATCACTCTTGTCTTCTCTTCTTCCTCTCTCACCTACTACGTTTTTTTTTTGCTTCCCGTTCTCTCCCTTTTTTTAATCTTTCTCTCTTTCTCCTTCTTTCTCTCTCTCTCTCTCTCTCTCTCTCTCTCTACCTCTGTCTCTTACTCTGTATGTTCTATCCACTTTCTCTGTACATGACACCAAATGTCCTGCAAGTTAGGTATTATGTTTTTGATGTTGGTGTGCTGTAATCAGCTGTAATTGATAAGAGTTATAGAACATGTAGAAGATGCATTATTTGATCCAAGCATTTAACTGTGATCTTGTTCTATTTTAACTTTACTCCTATGATATTCCTTTAGTGTTTTTCATGTTAAATATAATGAAAAAGTAGATAAGCCATGAAAGATGCAAGAGGAACTGCTATTAGTGTCTGTTTCATAATTCCATTGTCAACGCAGCAGAAGCATTAATTAATTAGATATGAGTAGCGTTATAAGGAAATATTTAGCTTCATTTCTTTTTATGTTGTTATATGGATGTTACTTTATATGTCTAGTCCAGTATACGATAATAATGAGTAATATAAGCGAGATAATTATAGTTTGTAATATGGCTGTATTGTCAGAAGTTTGTCAAGAGAAGATAATCGATAAAATCGTATTCAGTCCTTGACAAGTATTTATCTGAACGACCTTTGGAAGTGTAAAGGACTGTAAATTTGTACCACAATTTATTTCGTTTGACGCTCTGACGATTTTGTCACTCCGTCGTTCATGAGAAGCGTAGAAAAATAATTTTTTTACACAGGAACAGGCGAGTAAATTTATTTCCTAGTTGACTGATATTTTCTTTTACTATTTCCAGAAGGATGAAAGCCATAGTTATCTTCGATGGCCTTTTCCTCAGGAGAAGTTCTATATATAAACAAAAAAAAACAAAAAATTCTTTTGCATGAAAGAATCTCTTCTGCAATATATTTGTAAGTCTCTATACCTTCAACAATATAGAGCTGTATCTGGCTGGTGTGGTATGTTGGGAGAATTTAAATACTCAGTTAGTGCACGTTTTTACCGTGTTGCCTATCGATGTAAAAATTGATAATTGATTCTTAAGTGGTAGTGCATGAGAATCATTCAAACTGACTTATAAGCGACATGAAGGCAAAGTTAGTCGATACTAAATTTTATCATTTTCTGGTCTCACACTCTCAAGATCTGGACATGTATAAGATCGAATATCGTTTACAAATTCATGAATCAAGAGTACTATTCTACGGATTTGAATCTTGCTATGCAAAATATCAACATCGAAATGTCTACAACGACTAACTGACAGATATGTAAATTTTGTGAATTGCATTATACATTAAAAATAAAACAGCTGAAACCTTTTTATGCCAAATTTTGTTTGACTTTAGGAGAAATCTACCTCATGGAACTCCGAAAGGTTTTGAATATATTATTCAAACGCAATGATTTTCAAGATGATGATGATGATGATGATGATGATGATCAACATCATCATCATCATCATCATCATCATCGTTATCATCATCATAACCATATATATATGTGTGTGTGTGTGTGTGTGTGTGTGTATTCATGCCCGATAAACTAATAACACAGGCACCTCGTGTATGTATGTTCGACTTTGTATATATAATAATAATGATTATTAGGAAGTGGCATAACATAACCTTTAACCCTTTTTTATATATATACAGCTTTACATAGACCTACATATGTTTCAACTGCACCGATTAGTAACCGCTGCAATTGCAAACCTACTGTAATACCGGTGCACTTTCTTCAAAGTCTTTACATGATATCCTTCGATTTAACTGTTTAACGGTTTTCATTTATTTACTCTGCGTTGTATGATGTAGATTTGTTCGCTAAGTTAGACGCGAACTATCTTTAACTCAAGTTTTGATTGGATAATCACTTATAGTCTGTTATTTCAAAACGTTCTGTTGTTTAAATCTTTATTATCCATTTATACAGGGCAAATGTGAATTTTCTCATGTGCAAGCATCTCAAAACTTGTTTCTGTTTAAAATTTATTACATTACATTTAGATGTACAAATTTGGTAAAATTCTTCTAAACATGTCATATTTTTTTCTCTTGTTCCCGGTCTGTATGTTATTGCAGTAAACAATTAATTCCTAACTGATAGTATAGTATTTGTTTCTGTCTTTAATAGACAAGATTAATTTATTAAGACTTGTTTGAAATGTTTTATTTTTATCTCTAAATGAACTTAAATGATAAGCCAAAAGAATATATCTCTAAATTCTTATCTTATGAGAATATTATTGGATTCATACATTAACTGTTGAATAACATATTTTGAATACCTAAATGAGAGCAAACCAGTAAACGTTTGGAGTAATCCCTTATTATTTACACACACTCACACACACACACGTATATATATATTTATATATATATATATATATATATATATATATATATATATATATATATATATATATATATATATATATATATATATATATATATATTATATATATTTATATATATATATATATAACGCATAGGAATATAGATATAGTTTCTTCTGTCATTGTCTTAATTTATATCTCATATTTATAGTTATATTATATTTTTTCCATCCTTTCATATTCCTTTTGTAATTTTTATATATTATAAATGTAGACCTTTTATAACAGACACCGTTGAGTTTTCCACACTTACAATATTATACAATTTATGTATATTCATTTGTATAATTTATGCATTGTATATAGCTTATGTATTTGTATATATTTGTATAGTCTTTAGATTATCTGTAGATCTATATGTATTTTCATATTTTATATACTGACACGTTTATAATTTAATTTTTATAACTTTTATAATCTATAACTTTATCATTTTGGTTTATTTTTATGTTTATTTTCGATTCAAATTCATCTGAACGCTCTACCTCGGTTCAGTTTGGTAGCTCACCTGTAGTGGAATCTTCCATTAAATATGATCTACTTTAGCATCACCTCTCGCCCGGTCGTCTATTTAAACTTGGTTTCAGAGAATAATCAGCGCTTGATGAACGTGAAACTATTAGTAGCGCGTGTAATACATGTGGAGTGAAACGCATATATCAATATATATATATATATATATCCATAATTTTTTCATGTCGATATTAAATACTTGTATAGAATCATGTCTATGTTGTGTTGTATGTATTTCCAATCATATGAGACTTTATTGCTTTAGATTAGAGATACACACTCAGCGAACGATGTTTACTGGATAGTTTTGAAATCTGGTTAAAGACTATTCACTCTCCTAAACATCCAACGATGTAATTCCCGCTTCCTTGGATACATGTAAATAATATGATTAACATATATTATTCGTAAGTATTCAACGCTGCTTTTAATCTCTCTGTAATCGGTAAAATAAGTCAAGTAAATAACCCCCTTTCGAACATTAACCTTGTGATTAATCAATTCAATACTTCTTCAAATATTCATTTCTGTAAGAAGAAAGATGATATATTTGTGGATAATACGGCAGTATCTCGTACCACATCATTTTCTTTCAATGTATAATCTAGAGTGTATGGAAGATATAAGTTGTATACACGATCGTTGTCTATATTTAAAATACTGGTTTCATTTGTATTCAGAAAATAGAAGTTATAAATAACGAAATAATATAAGAGGTGATATCTCGCTTTTAATATATAATCGTGCAGCTGGTTACACGCTTAATAGTGCTTCGAAATATGTTTTCCTATCCTGAAAGCAATAAGGTTTTCAAATCATGTATATATAATAAAAAGAAATCAGTCTTACAGGCTTGATTATGTATATGTACACATGTATTGATTTATTTCTGTCTCAATATACATCTTTCCGGTGTGTTCCTCGATCGATACCTATCATGTCATTTATTTAGCTTACTGCTAATGATTAGTAATATGCTTAACGACTGGTCGAAACTAATTATATCAAAAAACACTCATTACAAATTATTTGGAATTTCAACATTTATACATTTAGACTCTTAGCGCAAACCTCGACAAGGATAGAAGTAATATTTGAAATACATACGGTTTTGGCTCTGTAATTCAGAACAGCTTTTTTTTTCTTTTTCTTTACTTTTTTGACATAGGCATTGTTGTGAGTTTTAAGAACTTTTCTTTGAAATCATGGGGTTTCAATTTCAGTTCCACTGCACGGCAACTTGAGCAAGTGTTTTATATTATAACCTCAGGCTGACGAATGCCATATGAATGTATTTGGTAGACGGAATCCTTGTGGAAGCCCACCGTGTGTATCTGTGCATGTCATCGTGTTTTCTCTTCTTCTGCCACTGGACAACCAGAGTTGGCTTGTTGACAGCCTCGTAACTTAACAGTTCAGCCAAAGGAACCGATAGAATAAGTACCAGTGTTTTAAAAATAAGTACTGGGTTTAATTTGTTTAACCAGTACTTTCAAACGGTATCTCAACATGGCAGCAGTCCGATCACTGAAACAAATAAAAGCGTACACATTGCCAATGAAGTGCCACCGATTTTTATTTAATTATTAAACACTAACTTTCAAGTTTTTTTTAGTTCAAATCGTGCAGAGGGTGGATTCATTTGTCATTTTTCTGAAGATCCATGTAGTAAGTATAAATATTATTTGCTCTGTGTACAGCGTGAAACGATGATTCGCATATTTATTCTTAATACATTCCGGCAGATTCAAACGCCTATATCTTAATCTCTGGGGTGTAGGAAACTTTTCCCTTTTACTACGACAGTGTGTTCATAACACACTAGGTTCACTGGCGCAAGGAATTCTGGAACACTGTTATTTTGACAAGTTGTGTCTGATCAGTTAGAAGTACTCGGGCCCCTGAGCCTAGATAAGCCACTGGCTTTGTTTATAATTTCAGCGAACCAAGTTGTTTGCTGATCAGTACTTATATACTCCAACTAATAAAAAACGAATCATTATATGCTCGGTGTACAGCGTGATCTAAAACCATGATATGCATCTTAATACATAGCATAAAATAAGTGCAAATATAATAGACAAAGTCCATCACCGGAATGAGTGTGCTAGTACCATATTAGATATCATTCTATCACGTAAAAAAAAACGCACCCATATTCATATTTTTCAATAAAACACCAAACTCCAACTACCGCAATAATCAATAAATGTATTCTTTCTACAACTAAACTCCTGTTCCTGTCCATATTTTTCATTCAGACGGCAACTAGCGAATGTTCAAAATGAACAGCAGCCGTATTAGTCTTCTTAGTCTCCGAAGGAATATTAAAGTCATGCACATCGAGGCTTCCATCTCTTTAAACTTTACAAAACGCATAGATTGAAACTGGAGTACCAATCCAGAACATAGATTTATCAAAGTCACAAAAATTAGTTATCAAATTTAATTCCTAAATTTCAATTCCATGATCTCGTTGCAAGATTAAGAATTTCATACATATATATATGTATGTATGTATGTATGTATGTATGTATGTATGTATGTATGTATGTATGTATATATATATATATATATATATATATATATATATATATATATATATATATATATATATATGTGTGTGTGTGTGTGTGTGTGTGTGTGTGTGTGTGTGTGTGTGTGTGTGTGTTTGTGTGTGTGTGTGTGTGTGTGTGTGTGTGTGTGTGTGTGTGTGTGTAACAATTAGAAAATGGAGGATAA
>NC_142934.1:58892818-58895318 GCF_046866305.1 Octopus bimaculoides | reverse complement strand
TTTCGGGTTATTTTCCTAGACTCAAAACTTAAACTTTATGCCTATCTCTGTATTCTCCCAATCATCTTTCGCCCTCGTGGCAAATAAATGAAATCATTATTGTTATTGTTGTGGTGGCGAGCTGGCAGAATCGCTAGCACGTCTGGCAATGTTCTGAGTTCAAATTTCGACGTGGTTGACTTTGCCTTTCATCTTTTCGGGGTTGATAAATTAAGTACCAGTGAAACATTGGGGTTGGTGTAATTGACTCATTTCTTCCCCCAAAATGGTTGACCTTGTGGCCGAATTTGAAAGCATTATTAGTATTATTAAGATGGTGAGATGGCAGAATCGTTAGTACGCCGTGTAAAGTGCTTAGCGACATTTCATCGTCTGCACGATCTGAATTCAAATTCCACCGCGGTTGACTTTGCCTTCCATCCTTTCGGGTCGATAAATTAAGTACTAGTGAAACACTGGAGTCGATATAACCGACTAGCCGCCATCCCCAAAATGGCAGACCTTGTGTCTTTATTAAAAAGGATCATTATTCTATTTTGGTGCATTTTTGTTTGTTTATTTATTTTATTCTCACTTACTTCCTTTAATCTTTGATTCTAATTTCAGTTTGAAATCAGTCTTGTTTCATCCTCTCTCCATTTATAACCTGTAATGGGGAATAAAGAAAAGAGCTTTAAATCAGTCTTTTTGACTTGTATATTTCTTTTAATTATTTGCAATTCCCATCTCTAGACACAAGTCTTTTCTCGATTTAAGTATCGCTGATATTTAATTGCTCCGCTAAGGCAGTAAATTATGCATCATTATATATTTTTAATTAATTACTCAATCAGATCGAAACGCTTATTCGTTGAACTATAAAGACCATATTACATTATAGTGTATATACGCATATAACATGGAGGCGCAATGGCCCAGTGGTTAGGGCAGCGGACTCACGGTCATAGGATCGCAGTTTCGATTCCCAGACCGGGCGTTGTGGGTGTTTATTGAGCGAAAACACCTAAGGCTTCATGAGGCTCCGGCAGGGGATGGTGGCGAACCCTGCTGTACTCTATCTCTCACTCTTACTTCAAGTTTCTGTTGTACCTGTATTTCAAAGGGCCAGCCTTGTCTCACTATGTCACACTGAATATCCCCGAGAACTACGTTAAGGGTACACATGTCGGCGGAATGCTCAGCCACTTGCACGTTAATTTCACGAGCAGGCTGTTCCGTTGATCGGATCAGCTGGAACCCTCGACGTCGTTAGCGACGGACTGCCAACAACAAACGCATATAACTTATCACAGCTGTCTTACAAACGGTCACATAATACTCTGAATAATAGTTTGTGAAGACGTTGTTTTAGCGTTAATGAAATTGTACATTACTCTAGGTTTGGTATTTGAGTACTACACTTTCCACATTGCTTTGCACTTATGTGCTTACTTGTGCATATATATATACCCTAACACCGCCACACTACACCACACACAACCACACACATCACACCACCCAGCACACACTAGCAGTGACCACGTCTCAGCACCCACACCATCATCCACAGACGCGCACACTAACACACGCACACATCCACACGTCAAAGTCACCAACCCTTATCCACACGCACACACTAACACGCTCTCACATACACACATGCATGCACGCCTTTGTTTTGGGATCACCAATACTTTATTATCTCCCCTCCTTCATAGTTCTCCTGTCTAACTACCTTTGTCCAGCCAGTCACCATGATTTACGGCTAACTCTAAAAGTTTTTTTTTTATTCTCTCTTTGTTTATTTTCTCGTGTTCCTTCCTGTTGAAAAGCGCAGGCTCGAAAAGTAAACGACTTTCTCACCTTCCCGAGCGTCAAACTAATACCCCTGCTTGTCGTTTAACACCTGTCTTCGTCTTTTTGTTTTTTGTAAATTTCAACTGTATATATATATATATATATATATATATATATATGCACACATACATACAGACGTACAAGCAGACGGACAGTCAGGAAGACTAACAAAATGACAATCAAGTAAATAAACGAAATAGCACACTCGATAGATCTTTTAGAGTTTATATGTGTTTCCTCAGAATATGATAAATACTGTAGATTGTTTGGATGTCTACCTTTGAATACAAAGCTTTCACGACATCTAGACAACGTTGGTTGTAGTTAAATTATCAGTAAAATTCGTTCTCCTGTGAGAGGATGGCTGTCGAATGGTGTTGATTGCTAGTCATGTTGGCTATTGCTAAATTATGAGCTATAATAGGGCTGTGGTCGCATGCCCCATTAACTATTTTCGATATACACTTTTAAGAAGTGTACACCCTCCAGAGCTAAGCTTTATACAGAAATTATGGAATTGACATTCCAAGCAATATGAATGACCTTGTTATGGATACATGACCTTGTTATGGATACATAGCAACTAACATAATTAGAGTAAACATCTTGAAAATATCTCTAAGCGACGAATCTGTAATAAGTGGGCTAAAGACCACTACACTAA
>NC_142934.1:58857818-58887818 GCF_046866305.1 Octopus bimaculoides | reverse complement strand
AAATAACAGTACAATTTATGTCTGGCAGGTCTTATTAAGCGGGGAAAAGACAGACGTCTTAAATTATTCATTGAAATACACATTTTATTTGTTTGTGAACTTTTTAACAGAAGACAATAACTTATTCATCCAAAACAATATTTTGATAGTTGAACATTAAATCAAGATTATTAATTTTAACCGAAAAAGTAAATGCAATAGTGGCTAGCTCTCAGACAAAGACAGCAATGGCTGCAATATGCTATTAATTTTGTATAGCTATGTCCATTTGCTTTTCAGCATCATTAACAAACGAATTAATTTACGAAATACAGGACATTGCTTGTCGGTCCATTTCTGGTTAGAAATATTGCACCCAGAATAGATTTATTCCTTAGTAAATTTCGAGTGTAATTTCTTATAAAAAAGATAGCGTTCAAGCTAAGAACTATAAAACTAAGCCTGCATCTATACAGAGATATACATTGATGTAATCCTTTCTACAATAGGCAAAAGGCCTGAAAACTTGGGAGAAGGAATATTCGATTGCATCGATACCAATGCTCAGCTTGCACTTACTTGATCGACCCCGAAAAGATGAAGGGTAAAGACAACCTCGGCGGAATTTGAACTCAGAATCTAAAGATGGATGAAATGCCGCAAAACATTTCGTCAGTACAGTAATGACTCTGCAAGCTCACCGCCTTTATATATTGATATACGGACGTAACAGCTCACGGTTGAAAGTACCTAAAGAAATAAAATTTCGTTATTAAAGTAAATTTTTCTTGTTAGCTTTTTTAACTTAGCTACATTCAGAATTTTTAATCAGCTATATCAGTCATAATACAAAAACACACACACACACACACACACACACACACACACACACACACACACACACACGACAAGAGTAAATAAATACCCCATAAAACATGGTTTTATATTTATTTTAACTTGAAAAGGTTTATATTTTTTTATTAATTGGCATGTTTATGTTTTAGGTTCTATATGTGACTGTTTAACCATGCTACGTACAAAAGAAGCCTTGGAACTGTCCGAATTTCAAAGAGACTGTATTTTGGGTTAATATGAAGGTGGACATAGCGTATAATCGCAGAAAACCTTGGGATCCCGTTTTCTACTGTTAATAGTGATTACGCAATTCACCAGAGAGGGGAAGGAGACCACATCACCTCGTCCAGGTCGGTCAAGGCTCTCTGACAGGACTCTTCTCCTTGTTAAGAGAAGCGTGGAGGATAATCCTCATCGCAAGGCTTTTGACATAGCAGAACGAGTTGATGTCTGTCCCAGAACAGCTGTCAGGTATTTCCACAAATCAGACTACTACGGCAGAGCAGCAAGAGCAAATTGGGTCGGTGAGATGGTGGAGAGTGCATTAGTCCTTTTGGGGCAGTGTCATATTCTCTGATGAGAACAGATTTGTTGTATTTTCTGATAGTGGTCGTGTGTGGGTCTGGAGACTCTGTGATCAAGAATTTGACGTGAAAAGATTGCAGCCAACAATGGAACATGGCAGCTATTCTGTGATGGTCTGGGAGCATTTTGGAGCAATGGTCAATCAGAGCTGGTGGACTGTGAGGGATACATAAAGTCAGATAAACATGTGTCCATATTGCAGAAAGGACTCCTTCTAATCTTCTCCAGTGGTGAAATGATTAAAGAAAACTCTTTATTTATGGAAGATGTGGCTCCTTGTCACACGACTAAAAAGACCCGAGATTAGTTGGGAGAGAATGGTATTAAAAAGCTTGCATGGCCAAACCAGTCACCAGATATGAACCCTGCTGAACATCTCTGGGGCATAATGGACAGAAATGTTGTAAAAGAAAACGAGAAAGCATCCTCAAAGCCAGATCTTTCGAGACTTCTACATGAAACTTGGCAAGAAAATCTTCAAGAGAATATTCGTCATCTGATCAGTAGCATCGAAAAATGTAAAGGGCATGTCTATTAGATATTAGATGTTCACGTTATAATAATAAATTTTAACGAATATAAGGGTGTGTATTTACTTTTGTAATGTCTATGTATGTATGTATATATATATATATATATATATATATATATATATATATATATATATATATATATATATATAAAATAGATAAGTTAGAGGTATTAAAACCATCTAAGGCACTCCTGGTAATTACCTCAGTATGTATGGTCCTTGTTATAAGGTATTCGGGAGTAGGTAATTTGAAAGGTAAACCGTAGTTTAATGTACATAAAAACAATAAGAAAATGGAGAGATAAATAACAATGAGAGGTGGATCTTTGATGTTATAAAACCACTATTTAGTTAATTAATATGAGAGTAATTAATTAAATAATGGCTTTATAACACTAAAGATCCACTTCTCGTTGTTATTTATTTCTCCATCTTCTGATCGTCTCTCTCTCTCTCTCTCTATATATATATATATATATAGTAGAGTATATTTGCCACTTAAATGCGGCTAACCAGTGGCAAATATACTTCATGTTGTCGTGCAGCTACTCTTTATACTTCGTTCAGGGATTTAATATATATATATATATATATATATATATATATATATATATATATATATATATATATATATATATATATATATATATATATATATATACAAGAATAAGGGCAGGGAATCGTCAATTAATAATAGAATTAATAATTAACAATTTTGCCAAGTAGTTCAGTATGAAAAAACCTTTATCGGTAAAACCATTTATCATCATAAATATACAGGGATTAGCATTGAGCTGCTTCTCCAACATACTGAAAATTTAGAAATAGCAGTCAAAGAACTACTGATTCTAAACTACAAATTTTTCTGGGCAAAATTGTTAATTATTAATTCTATTATTAATTGACGATTCCCTCCCCTTATTCTTGTATATTTTATATTTGATATCTCTAAGTTAGATGGTTAAACCGTAATCCCTCCACACGGGACTTCTTTTCATACGGGACTATTTGTGACGTACATGGAATAGATTTCTTTGGGGTGAGATGCCTGAACTCACTAGCCGATGAATTCGTAAGTGCCTTTCTTATCGTTGATTTTTGGTGTCGCATGGCCAAAGATTACCGTGAATTTTTTTAGAGACACTTTCAAATTTATCAGAATATTTGGGCTGAAGATTGGAATAGTGAAATTTTCATTCGCTTAACCATGAAACGATTCGTATCCAATTAACTAAAGACTTGTTTTGTTTACGCTTTTCCCTCCGGTTTTTTGTTCTATGTGTGCCATAAATATCGCCATCCATTTTGAGAAAAATTTGTAGTTTAGAATCAGTAGTTCTTTGACTGCTATTTCTAAATTTTCAGTATGTTGGAGAAGCAGCTCAATGCTAATCCCTGTATATTTATGATGATTATATATATATATATATATATATATATATATATATAGATGGATGGATGGATGGATGCGCGCACACTCACACACACACACACACACACACACACACTCACACACACACACACAAAGACATATATGTTATTTTTTTATTGTATAGTCTTCCATATTTTGAATTATAGTTTTTTTTAAATAAAATTACTCACATTACTATATCATTGATCTATGTTTTGTGCATCATAATACTGACCCAGTTAGCCCCACTATCATTCTTTTCCATATCCTGTTTCTCCTACAAATCAAATCCTTACCATTCCCCCAACCTCGTCGTTTACTATTTCCTCCTCTTCAATCTCCAACTAACCGATACATCTTTCCCACATTTTCCCACATTTTCTCAAGATTTGTTTTATTCATCGTTAAACTCATCGCTGTTGATCTGTTGGATTTTAAGTATATTTCAGGCCTTCTACTTGACCTCGTCTCTCCCTTCCTTCTACCATTTTATGTTTGATTTAATATGTAGATCTTTCACACCGACCCCTCTCTTCAGTATTCCACACCCAATCAATATAAATTGACTTGAATTCGTGCTTTTGTTAAATTTGGTGAAATTTAGTGAATATTAGAGTGGATAGAACCACAGTGACCGTATTATAGTATGAATGAATCCATATAAATATGATTTAAGTTCATAATTTGGAACACGATAACCAGGGAGAAATCCTGGCTACATTGTAAGAAGCTTGCTTCCCAACAACATGGATCCAGGTTCAATCTCACTTATTTGGGTATTTTCTGCTATAGCCTCAAGTCGAATAGAGCCTCGAAGGTGGATTTGGTAGACGTAAGCTGAAAGAAGCCTGTTGTATGTATATAAAATACATTGTGTGTGTGCGTGTGCGCGTGTGTGTGTGTTTGTGTGTGTGTGTGCGCGCGCGCATGTGCGTGTGTGTTTGCGTGTGTGTGTAAGTTAATGCGTGCATGTGCTTGTGATAGATGCATATGTAAATATGATATGACACTATACAAGATTGAAGACTTCAAACTTCAAATAATCTTATCCTTATCGCATTAAAATTCATTATTGATGATATCTGAAATATATATATATGTTCAAATATATGATACTTGCAAACACAACGTACATTACCTTCATCATCCGAAATACATTCTTTGTGTTATAAAATTTACATTCATAAAACGTAAATTCAATTTCCATTCTAGCCCAAGTTAAAAATAGTCCTAATTCAAAAGAAAAATTGAAATATGTTTTTTTGTTTATAAAACTTTTTTTTTTCTTGATTTACATTATATTTCATACACAGGTTTCTGAGTAACCCGGCTGCAAATTCTATACTGACAATGTTTAACACAGTTTTCGTGTTCAAATATATGATACTTACAAACACAACGTACATTACCTTCATCATCCGAAATACATTCTTTGTGTTATAAAATTTACATTCATAAAACGTAAATTCAATTTCCATTCTAGCCCAAGTTAAAAATAGTCCTAATTCAAAAGAAAAATTGAAATATGTTTTTTTGTTTATAAAACTTTTTTTTTTCTTGATTTACATTATATTTCATACACAGGTTTCTGAGTAACCCGGCTGCAAATTCTATACTGACAATGTTTAACACAGTTTTCGTCCTATTAAACTGATAATAGTTAAATGTTTTCTCGAAAGATTAAATTCCCAAACAAGCCGAGTATTCAGATCCCATAACTAAGAGAAGTGAAGCAATATAGAATTAAATAATTGGCATAGAAACAACGAAACACTTGCAGCGGATTTTTAATATTGACACACCTGGAAGTCTAATTATTCCACTATCAACTCGTCAAGATATTTTTCACCCATGTGTCAAACAAATCTGACATAGTCATCTTATAGGAAGCCAGACATATTGCTTATTAACAGATCATTTTTGAAAAACTTGCGAGTGTAAATGTATACTTCAATATCATTTACGTCAAATAAAAATACACTATCACATGAAATATTGCTTCTTATATCCAAATCATTTATTGTTTATAATTTCAAAATTAGTTTACAGTTTATTGAAGCGAGTTCGTACGCTTAAACATTTTTCAGTTATATTTGTAAAACAGTGTAAATAAGTAAAATAAAAGAGGAGAAAGAAAACTGAGATACGACATATAACTGTATGTTTAATCATACGAAAATAGCAAAAAAGAAAACTTAAGCCTGTTAAAACTAAATGTGAATTATCAATAAATCGACTGTATGTAATTAATATGTGCACTAACTAACATAGAATAAATAACCTATCTCAAGATTATCATGCCCAATAAATTTATCGAGGTACACTATTTACCACTGTCATCAAGTCCTCAATGATTGATATAAATCGATATCTAGAAATGTATCAACGTGACACTACACCAGATTCAATCAGATAATAGAAAACTATTTGAAATGCCAACAATACATGTTCATCGTTCCATCATTTTTATTTTATACTCCTTTTACTTCTACCCACACATACGTGTGCCTATACATGAGTATGTGTGTCTTCTCTCTTTCTCCATACACATTAACACACACACACACACACACACACACACAAACATATCGCAAAATTAGGCTACGTATGTTTCATAGCTAGCAGAATCTCGGAAGTAGTAAATTATCCAAACGAAGTGTAGACTTCAAGCTACTATTCAGGCCAAGGATATATCGATTATATGAAATCTACATTGACGTTAGAAGATCCCGTGTTAACTCGCAGGGGATTTGTTCAAAATACGTAGAAGCACAGTTCGGGAGGAAAACATTAGTGAAGTAAAAATAAAAAGAAATATATATATATATATATATATATATATATATATATATATACGAATAGGCTAGTTTGTTAAGGAGAAGAAAAATACGAGTAAAGTACGGCGGGTAGGGAGAGAAGGTTTGGTGTTGAAATTGGCTGGGAAAATGTATTTATGAATATAAGCTGGGGTCATTCGCAGGATAAGATAATTTGTGGGATAGATAAGTAAACATTTTGTTGCATTCTATAAAGCCATTTAAACAGAGTCAAAAGAAGAAAATATACAAGTCGTATTTGAATTGAATAGGGTGAAGGGAGAGAAGGGGAGGGAAATGGAAGGTAATGTAGTTTTGGTCAGAGAGTAAGCCTAAATTATGTTTATTTAGCTGGTAGTAGTAGATTAATTTTAAAATCTAGGGAAGGTAAGTGAATTGGAAGATAGTAGTAGCTAAAGCCTAAAATTATGAGTGGGTATTAGCACGAACGCACGTATATGTTGTGCGTCTGTAGAACCTAGTAGATGTGCACGCGTGGGTGGGCACTTGTATATTTTCATGTGTAGGTGGGATATGTGTGGAGATAAAAAGTTATGAAAACTTATAAAATATAAAAGATAAGGAAGACAGGTGGGAAATCTAAAAATAAAAATAAAAATAAAAAGTTTAGAAAATGTAGAGTTAATTAAAAATTTGTAAAAATATATGCAGAGAAATATCAGTTGGGAGCAGGGGTGGTAGTTAGAGAATGACGTGAGAGTGGGTGGGGGAATCGTTGCTATTCGTACTTTGAAAATGTATTGCGTAACTTGTGTCGAGAAGAGAAAATTTATGCTATTCCGTCCGTTCAGACAGTCAGTGGATTGTGTAACGGAGAAAACTTCGGTTATGCAGAGATCACACTTGCTATAGCCGGTATACGGTTTAGCGTGACTATGGACCACTTCAGACTATAAGGAATTGGTTCATGTTGAAGTTTGTGAATTGACTGAGATAAAGAAGTGCTCTTAGATCTTGCTTGGGACTTGAAACTAGAGTAGTGATTGCCAACTCTGGCTTTTAAGGTGGTGCTGCAGAAGTCGATGCACAGGATCGTAGGATTGCTGGAGATGAATTTCTATGGTGATTGTTATTTAGTGAAGGTCTGGTGTTGTGTTCATTGTCTGTGCTGCATTAGAATAAGTATTGGGAGGAGGGAGCTGAGAGAGACGTCAAAAGGATATAATTTATGGTGGTTTTCATGTTTAAGGACATCATCACTATCGTTCTTTATTTCTGTACCAGTTATAGTTTGGTTGTGAACTATGTGGGTCATTGTTGGTAAGGAGGTTTAGGGGTGTTCCATGTTTACGGGTATGGGTTTGGGGGTTAGAGTGAGTTATGTTATTATGATAAAGGTTAGCTAATTGTAAGTTTCTGAGTTTCTTGTTTAGTTGTCGGATTACCACGGCAATATTAGTGGTAGTGGAGAAGGAAAACTTTATAGATTGGGAGCTAAAGATTTTTCTAAGGTAGCTGGACTTAGGAAAATGTTTCTCGAGTAGAGCGAAGAAGAGCTTGGATGCATGGGTCCGAACATTACGAGCGAAGGCGTGGAAGGAGATAACGTCACGTGTTCTTGTCCGTTTATTCCGATTAAGGGAGCCATCGGAGTGTTGATAGGGTTTAGCAGTTGCACGCTGGTTTTAATTTCGGTGAGCAGCGACGGACTTAGAATCCAGGAACCCCAGGTAGAAGGAGTACCTGTTAGGTCTTCTACTACTTTGAAATTTAGGAGGATAGTGGAACGGTGGAGTATGCGGAATATTTTTTCCTTTATTGGATGGAGGTGGGGGTGATGTGTTCTTGGCTCCAGGTTTAGTAGAGCGAGTGTTGTTCCACATAATATATTCGATCGAATTCATGAAACTGGCGCATTGTAGGGTGCAATTCAGCGTCTCGTTCGAATATTTTCTTACTGGCGGATAGTGATGAAATCTATCTATGATAGATTTTAGGACAGACGGGGCGGGAAGTTGACGTAGCTGAGGTTCTCCCCAAGATTATAGTACGGATACAAAGTTTGGTTTTGTAGATCTAGTAAATTAGCGGTTTTAAGGGAGTTTGAAGGGAGTTTGAAGGGAGTTTATTCGCCACGGAAACCGGGAGACCGGCCCCAGGGGTCCACATGACTCGGGAAGGAACTTTACTTTTTGTTTTATATATACATATATATATATGTGTGTGTTTGTGTGTGTGTGTAGGCAAACTTCGTTTTTATAGAAGTAGGCCAGTAGTTCTCAACTAAAAGTAGGTGGATGCATTTGTAATTGTAATATATATTCGTATGCGAGAGTGGAATATCTATATAACCAGCTGCCACTCACAGCTTATATTTCATTTCTCGTTATTGTTCACAGTTTCATCAAAGATGAAAAATAGTTTTAGATAACATTGTAAGAATCTAGAAACTTTAACAGAACGGGTAATAATGTCTTTTTAACTGCTGAATTCGAAGCAGATAAAGCTATAAGAGACAGCATGTAAATATTGGTTAAAACCCTTATCGATAGAAAAAGTCGAAGGCTACCCACAGAAGATGACCTACATATTCTGTCAACATGACAGACGTCCTACCATTGTACCAAAGTGATCCTTCGAACTTCTGTATTCAATTTAAGAACTATGCATTTCTCAACAAGAAATGTATGTTATTCACGTCATAAGAAGTTGGAAGCTTCAAGAGAATGTGAACTAATTGGGTGGGGGGGTATTTTACGGTTGAACTCGAAGAAGATAAAGTTATAAATAATAGTGTGCAAATATTAGAATAAAACATCCTTCGGACAGCCTTCGACTTTTTCAATCCAACGGATTTTTAAACCCAATATTTACACAATATTATTCATAGCTTTATGTGCTTCGAGTTCAACCGTTAAAAAAGAACTATTTTTGAATAATTTTGTTAAAGTGAATCGCAGAATTTTTTTGTTTTTTTTTGCCAAGTATGAGACAAAATATAAATATTACAGGGATATACGAGGAGATGCTGAAAAGTTCCTGGCTTTGGGGAAAAGAAAATACAGGAGAATCAATTATGATTTTATTCAATATATTCTCCTCCCCCGATTCACGTACTTATTGCTGCAGTCCTTCAGTTTTTCTAAGCTCTGTAAAAGAACTCTGAAGGTTGGGCCTCCAACCAGGCCTTCCTCGATACTCTTAAAACCAGGAAGTTTTCAGCACCCCTCGCATAATTTTGCAATGCATGTATTAAAACATGGATGTCTCGGGAAAGCATGTCATCAGTAGCATTGTTCAATAACAAGTAACCTTGGATACAAAGAATATCGCGAATGATCGCATTAATAATAAATGGCGTAATGCGATTACTCCTCATAATCTAAATCTCCGTGAGAGATAAATTCACCCAGATCAAACCAACATGATTAACTGTGATTGTGACGTTTTCGACCTCTCAGTTTCCTAAACACCATTCTAATGGTGATGAAGGATGTTAAAGATAGAGATTTTGCAGCGTTTAATCCACTAAAAATTTTGTAGCGTTACTGTTAACTTCCATATCAAATCTCATTCATTAGATTTTTGGTCAAAACATTGTACCCTTGTTCTTCCTGTAATTTACCTGTCTGCAAAGAAGCCAGGATATCTTTCGCTAATATCTCCGGCTAAAGACGGTGGGGTGTGATTCCAGCGAGATTTAGCTTGTATAATAAAGCAGAATATGATGAGGCATTTTGTATAGACTGCTGAGGATGATATGATGTTGTTTAGCATCCCTCTAGATTAAACTGAGGGGTCCTATGATTAAAAATATTTCAGCTGTGACCACCAAACGAGTTGAAAGAGATATGGCCGTTATTTTCAATAGGTCACATAATTATGCAGAAGCTTCATTGACGGATTATGTCTATAGCTAGAATAGCCCTATGTATAATGGCTAGATTCATAATTACAATTGAGGATGAGTAAACACCAACCCATCTTATGTAGAAGCTTTTTCCTAGGTGCTGCTTGGGCACGCAGCAAAACTGCAAGGAATGCTACAGCTCTTCGTAACCACAATAAATAAAATCTTGAAGCCCTTGTATCAACTATTGCTCGGAACAACAACAATAGCAACTACATGAATGATAATGATCAGGCACTGGCTGGCTCTCATGGCTTCTTATCTTAACTGATTGGAAGTGTTATCATGTACTTTGTCTTGGTACAAAGTACATGATGGCTACAACAAAGATGAGCTACAACAAATATTCTGCTCAATACCACAGATTTGCTTTCACTTGTTTAATCTTAACCAGTTGAGCATGTCCTTTGGTGGCTGACGATATGTGCATCTCTGATCACGAGCAGAAGCAGTGGGGGAGCATCATAGTCATGTGTTGAGAGGAATTCTTTGGGGTTTGGATAATTCACCTCTGGAAACATGAGTGTTTCGTTCAACATCCTTAAACAACCCTTATTGAGGGACTTTTTGAGTGGGATGGACAACTCGACCTGAAGAAAATTCTAACTGGTCCCCACGTGAAAGTTCATGCGCTGTTTATCTTGATATGAAATCACCATGTTGCGCACATATGGTTGTGATGCATGTGCCTGGTGTACTCTTATCAGATGAGTAGTCGTGATGGGTATACTGGGCTTCGTATATTTTACCCCAGTGTCACTTTGAAGGCATACACTGCTCTCTCAATAATAATAATAATAATAATAATAATGACAATAATAATAATAATAATAATAATAATAATAATAATAATAATAACAATGATGATGATGATCGTTTCTGCTATAAGCACAAGGCCTGGAATTTGTGGGGAGAGAGATAGACGATCATATCGACCCCATTACTTGACTGGTACTTAATTTATCGACCCCGAAACGATGAAAAGCAAAGTGGATCTCGACAGAATTTGAACTCAGAATTAAAGACGGACGAAATGATGCTAATCATTCTGCCCAGCGTTCTAAGGATTCTGCCAGATCGCCGCCCAATAATATTAATAATGATAGTAATGTTAATAATAATAATAATAATAATAATAATAATAATAATAATAATAATAATAATAATAATAATAATAGTTGCGTGGGATTCTACCATTCAAATGAATAAGATTGAACATAAGAAGCCAGATATTGTAATAATAAACAAGAAAAATTGAATGTGCTTTCTGAGTGATCCATCATATCCTTTGAAACTTGGATTCTGAAGAAGAATGAAAAGTTAAAAAAGTTCAACCTCTTAAAAATCTGAGATTGTGAAATTTAGAACATGCAATCCATACAGGTTGTACATGTGATAATCGGTGCATTAAGGACTGTGATTGGTGAATTAGACAAATTTGTAAAGGAAATAGGAATGGAATTCCTGTGTATCTTTTACAGAGGATTTGCCTCTTAGGAAAAGGAAAGATAATCAGAAAGGTTTTGAGCACTTGATGGCTTATTGAAATCATGTGGATATCTAAGGTTACAGGGAATAACCTGCTACCCACATAAATTTTGCGAGGGATAAAACCAATCCTGAGTTAAGACGATAACTGTTGGCACTCCGTCACTTACGACGTCGAGGGTTCCAGTTGATCCGATCAACAGAACAGCCTGCTCGTGAAATTAACGTGCAAGTGGCTGAGCACTCCACAGACACGTGTACCCTTAACGTAGTTCTCGGGGATATTCAGCGTGACACAGTGTGACAAGGCTGGCCCTTTGAAATACAGGCACAACAGAAACAGGAAGTAAGAGCGAGAGAAAGTTGTGGTGAAAGAGTACAGCAGGGTTCGCCACCATCCCCTGCCGGAGCTTCGTGGAGCTTTAGGTGTTTTCGCTCAATGAACACTCACAACGCCCGGTCCGGGAATCGAAACCGCGATCCTATGACCTCGAGTTCGCTGCCCTAACTACTGGGCCGTTGCGCCTTCACTAAGACGATAATAATAACAGCAATAAGCTTTTCCGCTATAGGCTCAGAACCTGAAATGTTTTGTAGGATGGGGAGAATACTCAACTAGTATTTATTTTATCAATGCTGAAAGGATAGAAAAGAAAGTCGATCTCGGAAGTAGCTGAGCGTAAAGCCGGACAGAATGCTGCGTATCATTTTGTCCGGTGTGCTAACGATTCTGCATGCTCGCCGCCGCACTATTATAGATGTCATTTAGCCAAGGATCAACCATTCTCCCAGGATCAATGTTTTATGATTAAAGATTATCCTGTTATGATCATTCTGTCTTTTTTTGCAGATACACGACTGTATTATTGAATACGCCCTTCCTCAGTTTGGAGACCATGATTTGTCGTTGAAGCAAGATTTAGCTGCTCTCTTTAGCATGACATTCGATGATAATAAGCAGTGAGGCTTGTTTGCGTAGGTTTCTTTTATGTTTAGTTATACATATAAATATATATATATATATATATATATATATATATATATATATATATATATATATATATATATATATATATCTGTCATCTCTGCGCGCCTCGGCAGCGTCACGCTTATGATGTTATGAGTTCTATAAAACCAAGATTGATTTACTGATCTTAGAACAATGACACCGATTCGGTTAACAAAAGGAAAAGGGCAAAAGAAAACCCATAAATATGGCGTTGAACCAGATAAATCGAGTCAAATGATTCATTATCTCATTAGTGACAGGCGAAACAAAATACTGCAACGCATTTAATCACCACTGGTGAATTGGTAAAACCAAAATAAACTAATGATAAAACTATATTCTGTTACAGAAAGAGGTAGTATATAATAAGACTTTACGTCATTAATGCATTTGTACGAAATCATTAAATTTGAGCGAGTTCTTCCTTTTTTCCATTTCTCTTTCAATGTCTTTTCTCTTTTTTCTATTTTTATACATTTTCCAGTGTTATTGCAGTGTATGCAAGATTTTCCATTTCCCACCCAATTTTAGATATCTCAGCAGATAATTGGATGAAAGCATAGTCGTTGTTGTCATGGATGTACATGGATGTACATAATATATTATATGTTCACGTAAATGAAATATAAATATATATAAGATATTGACACATGGCTGCTTTCAGACATTGTTTAATGGACTCATTTGTATTATTTACTGTAATATAGCATGACATAATCAAGGGTGATATTACTTGCAGTTGTTCTCGTTCTCCTTGTTGCTGTTATTGCTGTTGTTGTTGTTGTTGTTGTTGTTGTTCTTCTTCTTCTTCTTCTTCTTCTTCTTCTTCTTCTTCTTCTTCTTCTTCTTCTTCTTCTCCTTCTCCTCCTCCTCCTCCTCCTCCTCCTCCTCCTTACTGAGTACCAGCCCTGTGTCCAATTGGGCAAATTTATTATCGAAGACATTCAGGTTGTAACCATCCTCTATTAACGTTTCCTTGCAGAATCAGGTCAATGAACAGTCCCCACTGAATTCTGCAATAATCACTATATGTTAGTTATGGTATTAATCGTAAGAAAATACAAAGGTTGTTTCTTTCCCTTGGCAATCCTACGCAAGACACCATATTACCAGGTCAACACAGAGTTGTTTATCGCACCTGCCCTCAGAGTTCCTCACACCGTAGAGAGAGGAACAAATACTGCAAAGTCTTTTGTCCATCGCTCAGACAATTCTTAGGGTATGAATTGAGGAAAATTTTGTGTATTAATTTTACAGACAGAAAAACAACGTAGACAATCCCACCTGGAACAGGGAAATGTTAAAATGTGTTGTGTAGTTTACTTAAATACTTTGCAAGAAGCTCAAACATCTTTGCGTTTCAACAATGTTAAATTTTTGCTCAGCGATACAACTGATTCGAATATTTCAGCTGATTATCTACATCTCGAAAATGAAAATATCATATACATTAGAGAATTTCTATACACACATCCACTATTTAGAACATCATGACGATTTAAAAGAAAATACTTTTGGACGCCTATTCCAAAATTTAATGTTTAGCGGCATTTCGTCCACCTTTACGTTCTGAGTTCAAATTCTGCCGAGGTTGACTTTGCCTGTCGTCATTTCGGGGTCGATAATATAACTAACAGCTGAATACTGGGTTCGATGTAGTCAACTACCCACTTCCTTAAAATTTCCGTCATTTTGCCTATAATAGAAAATATTATTATTGTCGTAGTTGAAAGAACTAATTATAATGAAAAAAAACCTTCTGTTGTCGTTGTGTCTAATTTTGATTGTGGTTATTATCGCTATTGTCTCAAGAAATGTTATTATTACTAAAGTCGTTCACAGTTGTACTATGTCTGTAACACCTTTCATCTTGTCCTTATTAATGCTATCATCAAATATGTCATTCCCTTGACAGCTCGATATATTTGTCAACACAATTCTAATTTTATCATGTTTACTGGAGAAGTAGATTCGGTAAAACTGGAGCCAGAATGCCTTGCAGCACATTATTTACGTTCTTTTACTTTCTTTTACGTTCTGAGTTTTAATTCTCACCGTCGTCTACATTACATTTATAAGTATAGATTCGACGAAATAAACATTAGTCGTGTGCTAGGTTTGTTTCACTGAACTAAAATCCCCATCTATATTATATGGATTGTACCTGCAAAAGAAATTACAATTATGATTATCAATTATAATTATCAAAATTATCACGAATAGCACTTAATATCTTTTTAACGTCACAATATGATTTTTCTTATGACGTATCGATTAAAGTATTCCGGTTAGTAAACTAGTTAAGATGATGAAGCATTAGGCCAAATTTTTATAGAATTGAATCGTATCAATCTTGGTTCTTTTTCTTTCAGCTCTCAATTATTTTGATAACGTAAGTACAACACTTACACAAAACTTGTCAACGTCTTGTATATATATATATATATATATATATATATATATATATATATATATATATATATATATATATATATATATATATATATATATATATATATACATGTATATATATATATATATATATATATATATATATATATATATATATATATATATATATATATATATAAGCAATGTTAATTCTCTAAATGAAGTATTAACAGTAACTGCACGATAAAGTGTAGTATATTGCCACTTAAGTGTGGCTGACCCCTAGGGGTGGATGTTACTGTTGCTTTTAGCCCCAGGAGGACATCTCCTCCAGCTGGCTTATCGACACACGACTGTGTCCTGTTTGCCAAGGGTAGTTATCCCTCTCACCAACATCTGCAGCACGAACGGATCCGGATTTCAGGGTTATTTCCCTTCGTCGGCGTCCGATAGCCGCTGACCTTGGTGAGAGAGACAAATGTTGCTGCAGATGTTGGTGAGAAGGATAACTACCCTTGGCAAACAGGACACAGTCGTGTGTCGATAAGCCAGCTGGAGGAGATGTCCTCCTGGGGCTAAAAGCAACAGTAACATCCACCCCTAGGGGTCAGCCACACTTAAGTGGCAATATACTACACTTTATCGTGCAGTTACTGTTAATACTTCATTTAGAGAATTAACATTGCTTGTTTTCACCTTTTCGATATCAGTGAAGAATTTCACTTGAAAAGAAGATATAAGATTGCCAGGTTTTTGTCTCTCTCACCAAGGTCAGCGGCTATCGGACGCCGACGAAGGGAAATAACCCTGAAATCCGGATCCGTTCGTGCTGCAGATGTTGGTGAGAGGGATAACTACCCTTGCCAAACAGGACACAGTCGTGTGTCGATAAGCCAGCTGGAGGAGATTCCTCCTGGGGCTAAAAGCAACAGTAACATCCACCCCTAGGGGTCAGCCACACTTAAGTGGCAATATACTACACTTTATATATATATATGTATATATATATATATTATTCAAAGGAATTCCAAATCTGTCTGTTTTTTATGTTTTATTTATATTCTTATAATATTAATGTAGGATATAGTATATATAATATATTCAACAAAATGAAATGAAGTATTGATTGTCTTATTGAATAAATGAAATATTGAATATTGAATATTGGATATTATGTATTGAAAATTAAGGGACTAGTATATTTTCTTGCATTTTAGCAGTCTTCAAGATCCCACGCTATGACAGGAGTGTTGACAACTGTAGTCGTCTGGCTGTCTTTTCTCCTTTATATACATTCCTGTGGACTGCAGTGGTAGTTGTTGGCTATTTTTAGAGATGATGCCAAACTATTTTTCAATGTTTATTTTAGAAATGATGACAGCAGTACATTTTAGAGATTTTTTGCATTTTAGTTATAGGAATAAGATTTTTAAACCCCAAATAAGATTAATTTAATTATTGTTTGTTGAGCTTGGGTGTAAATTTTAGGTAGGCCGTAAAAAAGACAAGGTATACATTTAAAGTTCATGATATAATTTATTTCTTTTTCAGTCAGGCCTTTACCATGTAGAAGAATTAAGGATGCAAGATTTTTCATTGTTTGTTGTTGTTTATAGTTTACAACATTTTCATAGGTTTCGTTTTCTAGTATGGATAATAGGTTTTGGATAATAGTTTTTTTTTTTTTGTAGTATTCTGTATCCATAACGACTACATCATTTCCTTTGTCTGCTTCTTTAATTGTCAGTTCCCATTCTATATTGTTGAGATTTGTATTAACTTTTCGCTTATGGAAAGTATTTGGGAAATTTTAGATATGGTCGCAGAAGCCATCAAGTGTTTTATTCCTACCGTTCTGTCGAAGATAATTTATTCTGTTTTTAACTAGTCATTCATCCTCGTTGTTATAATCAGTGCTTCTGTGAGTCGTAGTTTCCTGCAGAATTCCGAAATATAATTTTTAATTTCATTCTGGTTAGATCTTCGTGGGGTTGGGGTAAATTTTAATCCTTTAGCTAGTATACTGATTTTTGTTGCAGACAGAGTTTTCCTTGATAAATTTATTACTTTAGATTTCTATTGTTTGTTTGTTTGTTTTTGTTCCAACGTGTATCCCTGTTTCTCTCCACTCGGTCTAAAAAGATGTTTACTGTAATTTGGTTGATAGAAATTATCGGTGTCATTAATCATATTAGGATTGCTGAGAGGCTGGTTGTGTTGTCTGGAAAAATTGGTTGGAAGTACATGGTTCGGGTTTCTTCGTTTGTATAAATTGTCGGGGTTCTTGATTATAATTGAGATGCTGGATGTTTGGTTTTGCTGTATGGGGAAAATAGGTTGGAATTCCGTAGGCCGTGTTTCTTCAACGAGGAATAGAAGTCTCTTGGATGTTTCTAGTTGCTGGGGAGAAAAAACTGCTAACCTTAAGATTGGTTTCTTCTACTCCTATTCCTAGATTGAGAGCGGTTTACTTCCAAGTGAGAAGTTAATTTTGTGTGTTTGTGTTCTTTTAGATGTATATCGTTGATCTAGTTGGATGTTTATTTATTTCTGAAGATTTAAATGTTCAAGATTTTTTTTTCAGAAAGGGGTTATCTGAACTGTAGTCTCTTTTAAACTGAGTTTCGTAACTAAGGAAGAGATTAACACTGTTTTCCCACCGTTGAAGGGAATTTATTTCTTCCGATTCACACCTACCTTTCCATAGTTTTATAACACTCCAAAAGTTGTTCATCAGCATGTTTAGTGAGTTCGGTGTGCACTTCTTCATCGATGGTTTCATATTTTTGTTCGTTATTCGATGCTCTAAGTTTAAGTAACTTAATTTCTATTTTCATTTTCTCTAGTGTTAATTTTTCCTTAATTTGTCTTAGTTGTTCGGGCTTTTCTAGGATTGGTTTGATTTGTAGTTTGCGTGTTAAAATTAATGGTGTTGAGTTCATCTATTTTCATATATTTCTGCCTTATTATTTTTTATCATATTCCAAAAAGAAAATTTTCTAGCGATAAGGTTTTTGGATCAAATGATGCGGGTTTTAATTAAATGTGCTAACATTGGTATATTTTCATTATGGTTTTGGTATTTTGGTGATTATTTTTTTCAAAATTGTTTGCGAAAATTGAGTGCAATGTTATGCATAGTTCGTTCAGATTTTTACTAACCTTCTCTGTAGATTATCTTCTCTGTTCATTTTCAGTTACTCCTCAGGTGTGGTAATTTAATCCATCGATTTTGTTAGAATAATTACTTAATTACTTTTAATTCCTTCAATATGTCCTCGACGGCAATTTTTATCCGATATGTTTGTGGTAGGTTTCGGCAGCATTTTCTGTTCCACGTGTGGTAAATAATAGCAAGGGAGGTGGAGAATTTCGTTTTTCCCCTCGTGCTGAGTTGTAATGCAAAAAATATATATATAAAATAAAGGAAGGAAAATGCACACATTTTCAATATATTTTTTAATATATATATTGTTCTCTCTTAGGATTTTTCTTTTTCTGAATGTTGGTCATCATCAAAACATACAGGTAGATATTCAAATAGGGAAAGAGAGAGAGAGAGAGACAGAGACAGAAGTATAAAGGAGAAGAAGAGAAGATAGATAGAGAGAGAGAGAAAATATGAGAGAAAGAGAAACGTAACTGCTCCTAATGATGAAAACTAACATAAACATTTTTTTTTTAATATTGGAATGTACAACGTTGAAGAAGGAAATGTTTGTGTATGCATGTTTGTGTGCATGTATGTGTGTACGTGTGTGTGTGTGTGTGTGTGTGTGTGTGTGGATAAACCTTAAATTCCCTGCCCTTCTCTCTCTCTCTCTCATCTCTCTCACTCTCACACACACACGCGCGCGCGCGCAACTTTTTTACGTAGGATAGTGATTGTTTTTTTAAGCACTTGCTTCGTATCTGCTTCTGAAATCTATTTCATACTGTCAGTATTAACAAGGCCATTTTGAAAAATAGTCAAAAAAAAAAAAGGGGATCTCGAAAGGATGAATGGAAGACAAAGCTGACCTCGGTGAGATTTGAAATGAAAACGTAAAGGGCCTGAACAAATACTGCAAAGCAATTTTTTTAAGATACCCTAATGTTTCTGCAATATCGCTGCCTTAGATGTTGTTACAGATTTTCTTCTTGGCAGGATACATATTTTTGCTTTCTATTTATCATTGTAAATTTCAAAACCGACAGTAGTTGCCCTCACACTTTCTTAATGAGTTATGAGACACACATTTAAGGTTTTGTGACTGTTTTAGTTTAGAATAAGTGCAAAGAATTGTCTATATATAAATACGTGTTGTTATATATAATTCTGAATTTGTTTCAATAATAAAAACAATTAGACTGATTCATACTTTTTCTTTTTAGTATATTATATTATCATAACAATATTATATTCCGTACTATTGGGTCTGTTGTTGGGGAGAAGTTGAAACTTGCTATTGTATTTATTTATTTATTTATTTATCATAGACGTCGCACAGTATATAATATCGTGAGGTTGTTGACTGAAGATATTGTGTCTACCGGGGGTGAAGTCACAAAAAGAACCTCAGACAGAGAGTACTTTACGTAATATGCGTACAGTTCCAAGTAATGCTGACTTTTGCAATACACCTAGACTGTAGGGTACTTCTAAAGTTTTTAGATGTTTTTCAGATTGGGTGGTATTGAACTCAATGCTCCAATGACAATAGGGATACACATTATGTTTGACTCTCGTAACTGCCACACCTTAGCAATCTCAATTCTCAGGTCTCCATATTTATCAACCTTTTTTTTTCTTTCATGATGATATGTTGATCTCCTGGAACTGCCGCGTCAATTATTAGACACTCCTGTTTGTCCCTCCTAAAAGTTATATATATCTGGCCTTCGGTGCTCTAATACCTTGTCTGTCTAGAAGTCAAAGTTTCAGAGGATTTTTGCTTTCCCCCTTTTCGTCCATTATCTTTTCCGGTGTATGCTGGTACCGAGCACCGGTAGCCTCATATGCATACTTACGGCATAGTAGCCAGTGGAGATTTGGGGCTACGTTGTCGTGTTTACGCTTGTACTCATTCTGCGCATAACTTTCACAAGCATTAATAAAGCGAGTCACGCTTTCTACACTCTTCCGACATATCCGTTGCACTTGTATGGTGTATATTCTTTTTCACTGAGTTGGTATTCAATGCCTTGTCCCGGGAAGCATGTTAAGCCACCTCCATGAAGCTTCCTGGACTTTTAATTTGTTGGTTTGACATTGGAACTGACCATGCAATTCCATTCGGAGTAGAGTTACATCTCTCTCGTTCACTGTTCTTGATCTGAATTCATCAGCATTCCCAAGTCCATTTTTGTTAAATCCTTCTGCATTAGAAGCATACTGTAGCAGGTCTTGCTTGCTAGTTACCAAATATTCTGCCACTGTTCTCCTTTCTATTATTATTATTATTATTATTATTATTATTATTATTATTATTATTATTATTATTATTATTATTATATTTTACTTCTCAGAGGTATCGATCATACTTACTCCGGTGAATTCTGCGTGAGCGGACAACAACCTTTTGTCAAAGGTCACACAGGGTCCTTTCTCACGAATTATAAGACTTGGTACCGAGATCTTCGGTATCGTGGAAGATACTTAACACCCAAGTACCAATCTAAAGATCCTCACTGTC
The DNA here is from genome assembly GCF_046866305.1 of Octopus bimaculoides. Lineage (NCBI taxonomy): Eukaryota > Metazoa > Mollusca > Cephalopoda > Octopoda > Octopodidae > Octopus > Octopus bimaculoides. The sequence continues at coordinate 58,867,206 of NC_142934.1, read as the reverse complement.
TCCAACAGAACAGATTTTTAAGAACATTCTCTACCACCATGTCAATTCCAATTTCCCTGATATATTTCTAGAACTTGGTTGTTAGTGTTCTGAGTGTCCTTACAACTACTGGGATGACAGTTATTATCCTCATTGCCCACATTCTTGCAACTTCGTCTGTTAGTAACTTATATTTTTCCACGTTTTCCAGTTCTTTGTCATGTACGCATGCGTCCTCACCATCTTTCGGCTGGGTCTCAGTCAGAAACCTGAAGCCCGTATATATTAGATGGAGAAAATTTTCCTGAGAATGTGGGCGGTTGATGTTAACACAATCTTTTGAGTCTCATAGACTGCTGGTTTCCCATGGATCTGGTCAAAATATTTATTTCTAGCTTTCTTGATCATTCCTAGGGCGCCTACAACAACAGGGATGGTTTTGGTTTTTAATTGTCACGTCCTAGATATCTCAATCTGAAGATCCTTATATTTCGACAGTCTTTGAAATTCTTTTGCTGAGCTATTTCTATCAGTAGACACGGTCATATCAATTTACAGGCATGTTTTTTGTCTTATATCTTTGATGACGATGTCTGGTGGGTTAGCACATATTCTGCAGGGGCAAGGACTGAGCAACTGTAAACAATGTAGTCAATACTCTCCAGTTTGTCATTGCAGAGTCTACACTGCATTTCATTGGTTTGATAGTAGTTCCGAGTGAGACGACCCTCATCTTGTGCCGCTCGCATAAATCCATCTGCTTCGGATTTCAAACCAGCATTCTGCAGCCACTGATAAGCTCTTCTCATATCTACATCAGCTTCCCTAGCTCGTTTGGGGTATTACCCAAACAATGACTTTTCTTGCCATTGTCTCGATATTACCTGCTAGCTTTCCATATTGGCTTTGTTTCACAATTTTTCTGCCTTATTATTATTATTATTATTATTATTATTATTATTATTATTATTATTATTATTATTATTAATCTCATATCAAGATTAACAGCATGAATTTGCAGGTGTGGCTCAGTTAGAATTTTCTTCAGTTCGAGTAACCCATCCATTCAAAAGATCCCTCAATAAGGGTTGTTTAAGGATGTTGAACGAAATACTCATGTTTCCAGAGGTGAATTATCCAAACTCCAAAGAATTCCTCTCAACACATGACTAGGATGCTCCCCCACTACTTCTGTGCTGACAGAATCGTTAGCACGCCGAGCAAAATGCTTAGCAGTATTTCGTCTGCCGCTACGTTCTGAGTTCAAATTCCGCCTACGTCGACTTTGCCTTTCATCCTTTCGGAGTCGATAAATTAAGTACCAGTGAAACACTGGGGCCGATGTAATCGACTAGTTCCCTCCCCAAAATTTCAGGCCTTGTATCTATTGTACAAAGGATTATTATTGTTGTTGTTGTTATTATTATTAATTGTTTATCTTTATTATCATCTCATCGCTTTTGTATATATTATTCCTTAATTATGCTGATACAATTTCAGTTAACTTACTATTTAACCACGGGCTTTTAAATGCCAGATGCAATGCTTAACGTTATAATCTAACCAGATAACCTAAGTGGTATTATATTGCTCTTATAACATAACGTACAATTAGATCTCTTACACAATCCCCCACCTAACATTTAGTATCTTAAAATCAATCGTATATCTTATCTTTTTATATAAAGCAATTCTTAAATACAGCTATATTTATCTATATTTTAGAAAGTAATATAATATCGCTGCACCTGTTAAAAGACATGAAAATAACAAAAAACTGGATCTGAAACATTGCATGCTTTCTGGTTTTGCCGAATAACCTAAAAGTTATTGAGTTATGGGCTACTGAATGAAGGCTTTACGACAGGTCAAAAAAGGATAATTTTTCATTAAACGATGTTTATGATATAAAATATCATGTCTGATTCATCTGTTTCTCCAAATAATTCCAGTCACTCTTTTCCTATAGCTTTTCATCAGTGTCATCTTATCATTTTAAAATCATCCAAATCACAATGGTAACCATACCTGCATACTAATCATTTCCACGCCAGGTTATTAATCCTTGAATGATTTGATCAAAATTCAAGTGTCTGAAGAATAGTTGTCAAACTATATGAGCTGACAAATTTATGACTTTTTACACTAATCACTTGCGTTTCACTGGCTTAGTAAGGTGGACTCTAAACTGGCCTCACATTAGCATTGCAAGTTTCTTCAAAAGAGATTGTTCGTGCTATATTATTGTCCAACTATAAACCATGCCTCTCACCAATCTAGTGAGCAATAATTTCAGAGGGAAAATTTTCCGTTTGAAGTCGTTTTTCCTTTCAAATCAACTTTAGTAAAGTTGGTTCCTCCCACTGGTGTGATGTGTGACTGATTTTGTACTTCAGTTGCTGTTTTACGCTAGTAGGTACAATAGTTACTAGTTGTATCTCTTCGTACCGGAATAGTAATACATTAACCTCTTCTGACTTACTATTGCTTATAGCTCCGCAACATACCGACTAGACGACTGGATATTGTGCTATTTATACCGGGTGGGGAACAGTTTCACTATACAACATCTATCCTGTTAATTATTTTATTTAACAATCAATTTCTTTTATTCACCCCCAACTCATCTTTTCTTTATAAACTAAATATCTTTTCTTCTTAGGGTCTACGTTTAGGATTTGAGTGTTCTTCCTTTTCCTTTTACGTATGGTTTCAACTTTTTGTAACGGTGCTGGATCCTTAAAAGTGTCATATAGCCATTACATCGGTATTTCTACTCTTGTTGGTTCTTTTTCTATGACTCTTTCCTTAAGCTGATTTCTATGTCTCCTTTCCATTCCATTTCTGCTTCTTACACCATACATCATTATTCCTATGTGTGTTATAATTTCTCCTTCTTCCCAGTATTGTTTGCCATTTTTGTACATTCTTACATATACCTTATCACCGATTCTAAAGAATTTTGGCATGTCTTTACTAGCACGTATTTTTCCTTCACCTTTATCAAATATTGACTTCACCTTTCCGGCAAACAATTCTGCTGATGAACTTTCTTCTGGCGAATTTCGGTTCGGAGTTGCCCTGTATACTCTTAAGAATTGTTGGATCACGACCTCGTCCGTGGCTTCCTTATTAGTTTTCTTTCAAGCTCTCTTAAAAGTGTCAACAAACCTTTCGGGCCTTCTATTCGATCTAAAGAGATACGGCGCTATAGTTTTATGTTCTAACATGAACATCTCGCAGAATCTTATAAACTCACATGATGCAAACTGTGTTCTGATATCAGAGACAATTATATCCGGTATACCAAATCTTGCAAGTAGCTCGCGTAAGAAGTTTATTACCGTATATGAGGTTGGTCGCTTACACCTCGCGACCTCAGGCCATTTTGTATAACTCTCCACTACTATTAAGTAATAATATCCATTACCGGGTCTGCATGATCGATATGCTATGGGAACCATGGTATTTTCACTTCCGGCCAAGGTTCATATTTTGTAGTAGATAGTTTCACTCCCGGCGCACATCCTCTCCAGCCTTTTACCAGGTTTTCAACTTCCTTATCCATGCTTGGCCAGTATAAGAAACTTCGTATCAACGCTTTCATTGTAAAGATGCATGGGTGTCCTCCATGGAACTCCTTTAGCATTTCCTTCTGCAATGTCTGTGGTATGACCACCCTCTGAGCATACATTAATACACTATCATTTATAAAGTACACGCTCACAATTTTGCGGTTCTTTGCATCAGACATTTCTTTATTTCCTTTTGTCGACCAGTTTTCTGTATGTCTCATTAATACCTTTGTCATTTCTCGCATTTCTTATTTCTTCCAAAGTTACTAGTAGTTCACGCATGATGTTTTACATCACTATTTTTGCCTCCATTTCCGCTCTTAACGTTGCCATTTCGGTGTCCTCCAGCGGTTCGTTATTCCTCAGAATTAACTTAGACAGAGCATCGGGATGGCCTAACATATTTCAATGCAGATATTCCATTCTATAATCGTAGTTTAATAGCATGATACTCACCGCTGCAGTCTGTTTGCCGTATGTGTCGGGGTTCCTTTCTTGAATCTGTATATCGAATTTAGAGGTCTATGGTCCGTTTGCAACCAAAAGCGTCTGCCGTGAATGAACCTATGGAAATTTTACACGCCAAATATAATAGCCAAAGCCTCTTTTCAATTTTACTATAGATATATTCCACCGGCATTAATATCCTTGATGTGTTAGCTATGGTCTTTCTCCTGCCATCGTTATCCTTGTGTAGGAACACGGCTCCTATCCCATACTCGCTAGCATCTGTAGCTAGTATTATCTCTAACGTTGGGTCGAAAGGCGTAAGATACATGTCTGAAGTTAACACAATTTTTAACAAGTTAAATACTTTCTGGCATTTCTCTGTCCAAACCAATTTGGTATTTTTTTAGTAACTCATTAAGTGGTGCCTTTACCATATGTATATTTAGGATATACCCTTGGTAATAATATACCAAGCCTAGGAAGGTTTGTAGCATTCTCAAGTTCGTCGGGGGCGGAACATTTCATATTGCCGTCGCCCTTGATAGGTCCTGTCTGTGTCCACTTCCGTCGATTACTTAACCTAGGCATTTTATTCTTTCCATGAACACATCGCATTTTTAGCCCGTGTTCACTTTTTCTCTCGAATACTTTCTTTATATGTTCGATGTGTTGCACCCGAGACTCGCTCTTTATCAAAATGTCATCGAGGTATGCGATGGCGAAGTCGGAATCACTTAACATCGCATCCATTATTTTTTGGAATATGGCGGGTGCCATTCTTAATTCAAACGGCAGTCGTTTGAACTTGTACAATCCACAGTGCGTGTTGGTTGTTAGCAGATGTGGGTAATCTTCCTCTAACTGAATTTGAAGGTACGCTTTTGAGAAGTCTAACTTCGAGAAAATATTCCCTCCGTTTAGTTTAGCAAATATTTCTTCTGGGCTTGGTAGTGGGTGATTGTGTGCTAGTAAACAGTCGTTTAATCCGATTGAGAATTCTGTGCACATACTTAGCTTCTTTTTTTATGTAGACCACTGGTGCTGTCCAATCTGCATGCATCTGCTGCCCACTCTGCATCTTTTCAATTATTTTCAGGCTTTCCAACCTTTCTAGTTTTTTATTGACCTGGTCTACCACTGCAAACGGTACGTTCCGTTTGGGCCTGAAAATAGATGTTGGGTTTTCTTTGATAGCAATCTTTGCTTATGTTTTTGTGCAGCAGCTTAAACCTCCCGAAAAATCTTTAGGGAAAGTTTCCATCGTTTTTTGTCTCAGTTCATCGACCTCGTCCGATTGTTTGACTGCTCCGTTTACGTTATTGCACAACACGCTTATGGATGTATCCCATAAATTAAATTTCTCCATACATTCGGTGCCAAATAAATTCATGGATTTTTTCACTTAATATTCACTTTTTTTGGTTTGACTTTTCAACATTATATTACAAACGCGTTCACCCATGAAATATAATTTTACCCGTAACACAATACGCTATTTTCTTACGAGTACATAATTTCGGCTTACCCATTTGTCCCCATGTTTTCTCATTTATGATTGTAATATCACTTCCCGTATCTAATTGCATTCTGACACCAGTGGCTTCAATTCTCGCATTCATGAATTTTCTGTTTGTTGTAGTTACAACTTTTCTTACTGACAAACTTTATTTTTTCTTGTTTGTTCCGTTTTCCTATCATTCTAGTTTTTCAGTGCGGTTTTATATGTCCTGTAAACCCGCAGTCAAAACACTTTGCTTTTTTATAGGGACAGTCTTTTTTGAAGTGCATCGCATCACATGCTATACATGGGTCTACATCCCGATATTTTTTCTGTTTTTCCTGCAACACTTTATTTGTCTTTTTGCACTGGTCTTATGTGAAAACACACTTTCTATTGAATTTCTTCCGTGTCATGCCTTAATTTTAATATCATGTCACACGCTTCCTACAGTTTCTGCAATATAAAATCTTAATTATAATCCTGCAATATAAAATCCTGCTTCATTTCCAATTTTGCTAGAATTTTCTTTCGGATTTCTGCATCCCTTTTATCTGTCAATCCTTGTGCAAAATTCACACACTTGAAAGAATCTGGAGTAGGCATATCCAGCCTATATCTCTCACATTCTTTGTTGACTCTATCTATGTAGGAGGTGAAGTTTCCATCTTCGTTCTCTTCTATGTTTAAACATTTCCATCTAGTAGTAAACAATCAGCTCTTTTCACCTAACATTTTTCACAAAATGTCAACTGCGTCGATGAAATTTATGTCAAACACATTTTCTTTTGTGTTTTTTTCTTGATTTTGGTAATATGAATTTACTATACTTTTAATGCTATTCTCTCGCTAGTTTTCTTAAAACTAGACGCGTTTTCATTTCGCCCGTCCAATCCTGACATTCTTTTTCAAAAATTTGCTTAAATCTTCGAAAGTAAGCCATGAAGCTTACTCCTTCTCCGGGGTCATATTTGAATTCACTAATGGAATTTGCTACGTGGTCAGGCGAAAAAGTATTCTCCGGTTTGGTTATCAACTTCAATAGTTGTAACATTCACTGCTGCAATCTGTTGTTGTTCTCGTTGTTCTTTGAGTTGTTATTGTTACTGCTTTTGCAACTCACCTCCCCCCGCTAACAAGTCTTCCATATTTTACGATTTTTGTAAGTTTGCACAACAAGATTTTTGTTCCTTTTTTGTCGAGTTATTTAATTTTCTACCGAATTAGTTTAAACTCTCTGTGGGAATGTCTTCTTTTTCACGCCGCGTAAATTTGTTTTTTCCTCGTCGCCACTGTTGTAGAGTGGGTTCCTCCCACGGGTGTGATGTGTGACTGCCATTGTACTGTAGTTGCTGTTTTGCGCTAATAGACACAATAGTTACTAGTCATCAGATACCGTTATATCTCTTCCGACCAGAACAGTAATACACCTGCTTCTTCTGTCTTATTTCTTAATTATTTCTTTATTGCCCACAAGGGGTTAAACATAGGAGGGACAAACAAGACAGACAAAGGAATTAAGTCGATTACATCGACCCCAGTGCGTAACTGGTACTTAATTTATCAACCCCGAAAGAATGAAAGGTTAAGTCGACCTCGGCGGAATTTAAACTCAGAACGTAAAGGCAGACGAAATATCGCTAAGTATTTCGCCCGGCATGCTAACGGTTTTGCCAGCTCGCCGCCTTAATTCTTCTGTCTTACTACCACTGATAATTCCACAAGACACCAACTAGAACTGTCGACGCTCAACTCTTCGACTATCAAATCTCCCTTGACTATCGGTTACTGGTTCATTTATAATGGTCTCTCCAACCACTTTTTACCAGGAGGGGCATACAATTTCACTATACAATAGTAATAATGGAATTTAGGTAAACAACACCAAATTGCAGTAATATGCTTTTAAACAGTTTTTCCCCTATCTTATTCAGTGTTAGAATTTATGATATGACAAAACGCATGAGTTTTAGTATTAGATTCCTAACTTGACTAAGTTCAAAAGCATGATGCTTTCCTGCTTTCTCGCTGTGAAACTGCACAATCTTGTCCTTCAAATGAAAGGAAAGTTTCTGTGAATTGCTTTGTTTCCGATATAGAGTTAAAGAATGTCTTCTGAAGAATCTATGCCATAAATCATCTGAAAAATTTGCCATCGACTTTTATAATAAGAAAACGATGATGACAGCATTTCGATCTTTGGGATTGTAATCTAATAACCCCTTTATAGAGAGCTATACCAACAGATCGATGGTATAGCTCCAGTATGTGATTTGGAATGGGTAGTTTAGAACACCAGGTAAAAGCTCTTAGGGACTGTTAGAAGTGGAAAAATACCTGACTAATTTCATTGATTGGGCATGAGCCTAAAAAAGCAAAGCACACTACACAGAATAGCTAGAAAAGCTCAAATATGAGAAGCTCATTTGATGTTAATAAAGAATTATTGTTTCATAATAAAGAATTTCAGACTTGTGCACGCTATTTTTGAAAGCTTATAGTAAATATCTGAGAAGAATATTGGGCCTAGTTTGTATTCTACATGATTTGGAAATCTAGAGCATCATTTGTGCTTCGTACTGCACTTCAAAAGCTAAGTGAATTCATGAGGAATTAACTTATGAGCACTTAAAACTTACAAGTTTGGAAAATAACTGGGAAATATTGATGTGTGTGTGTGTGTGTGTGTGTGTTTGTGTGTGTGTATGTGTGTGTGTGTGTGTGTGTGTGTGTGTGCGTGTGTGCGTGCGTGCGCGTGCGTGTATGTTATGGGTACATCATACTGGATATAAATAATCTGCTAGCTACCTGCTAGATAAACGTCAAAAAGAAAGAAAATGATAAAATATAATGGAAGACATTTCTATGTGTAGATGATGTAGAAATATTCTAGTTTTGTATATATTATATGTAGGAGAAATTCAACTTGAGAAAAAGGCATAAAAACACCAGACTGATAAATAAATATTTATTAACACATTTTAGTACTCAAGTAGATTGTGAAAGAAGTTGATTTTAGTTTGAAATTCAAGAAAAGACAATCATTAGGCAATATTTATTCAGAAACTACTGTGGAAAATAGACGGTTCTTTAAGGCGCAGAAAATGATTATAACAGCATTATTGTGTCATTCATAATGTTTACATCTAACAATAGAATTGCTTTATCAGTAACTTATTTTCCAGCCCCAATAAATTGTAATTTGTATTAAGCTGTTATTGAAACAGACTGGCTTATTAGATTTTTTTTTAGAGTGCATGTGTATATACATATATGTATATGTATGTATACGAATTTTTGATTTGAAGTTATATATAAAAACAATTTAACATTAACTGAAAAATTACTGAATGAGAAATCACTTTTCAGTAGAGCACATATTAAATTTTAGAGCTTAGTCACCCTCGTCAGACAGTCTGATACTTAAATAAAATACATTTTCAACTCGATAACATATCAGCTATTGCCAATTGTAATTTGATTAACTCGTTTACGCGAAAAAAATGGCGCACAGTGTTTTTTACAGAAACTTTATATATAACTAATCTTGCTAAGTTATATTATTTTATATGTTCTGTGCTTCATGTACCATACATTTTCCTCTTCGTAACATATCAATATTATTCACGTTGCATCATTGCTATATTATTTTAAATAAGAAGTTGGTATTTAATGCTGAATATAGAAAAATCACGTTAACTTGTTAAATTTGTGTCAATAACTGCATATCATAAATAAAATTCTCATTCTTCAGTAAAGATTATTACGTCATGTACCCACGCATGTTATATGTGTATCATTTTTTTCGAGTAAGTGAGTTAAGCTATCAAGCTTAACAAAATCAGTTTCGCAGAAAATCAGACAATCATTTAATTTGTTTTTTTTT
>NC_142934.1:58840318-58852818 GCF_046866305.1 Octopus bimaculoides | reverse complement strand
AATGCTTAGCAGCTTTTCATCCGGCTTTATGTTCTGAGTTCAAATTTCTCTGAGGTCGACTTTGCTTTTCATCTTTTCCAGGTTGGTAAAATAGATACTAATTAATTACTGGGTTGATGTAATCTACTTACTCCCTCCACTGCATTTGCTGGCCTTGTGTCAAAATTTGGAACCATTAGTAAGGCGGTAAGCTGGCAGAATCGTTAGCACACCGGGAAAAATTCTTAGCAGCATTTTGTCCTTTGTATGTTCTGAGTTTGAATGGCGCCGGTATCGTCTTTGCTTTTTATCCTTTCAGGATCGATAAAATATGTACAAGTTGTACACTCAAACCAATATTTAAGCATTCATGAGAGGATAAAAATTTAAACATCAGAAAAAAAATTAACTACTGATATTTTGTATCTATGTAGATGCACAGAATAACTGTTCATATATAAGCATTTGTTAGTAACTTTTCGTGTGCCATGTAGGTTGTTTCTTTTTGCAAAGTTTACCTTTAAGAATAAGGTATTCATATCTGTGAGAGCTGTGGTGTATCGTCAATTTACGAATAGTTATTTTCAAGGTCTTTAAATGTCACTTTGTTTATGTGGCATATGCATAAGAAATCTGAATATGTCATATGTCATCGGCATATCTAGTGTACATAGTGGAAGTTATTAATTCTCCCTACATACATCCACACACATAATGCAAATACACACACACACACACACACACACACACACACACACACACACACACACATATATATATATATATATACGTATACATATGTGCATACATATAAATACATATGTATTCATACCACACCTTGTTGAAAATCAGACCATGATATAAGTTTATTCAACTGATATATTATACTATACACATTTACACAAATTCGGAAAATATTTTTAGAAGCGCAGGAGTGGCTGTGTGGTAAGTAGCTTGCTTATCAACTACATGGTTCCGGGCTCAGTCCCGCTGCCTAGCATCTTCGGCGAGTGTCTTCTACTACTATAGCCTTGGGCCGATCAAAGCCTGGTGAGTGGATTTAGTAGACGGAAACTGAAAGAAACCCGTCGTATATATATATATATATATATAAACGTTTACATATGTGTGTGTGTTTGTCCACCCGACATCGCTTGATAACCGATGTTTGTGTGCTCACTGCTCCGTAACGTAGCGGATCTGCAAAAGAGACCAATAGAATAAGTACATAAGTGCTAGGGTTATAGAGAATAAGTCCTGGGGTCGATTTTTCGTCTAAACTGAAGTCGGTGCTCCAGCATGGCCGCAGTCAAATGGCTGAAACAAATAAAAGAATAAAAGAGTAAAAGAATATATATATATATATATATATATATATATATATATATATAATGGAGTGTGATACGGGTAGCACCAGCAGGCTATAATACCAATCAAAAACGACTCAAAACCACAAATTTTCACGTATACACATTGATTAAATCGGGGGAATGAGCAGAAATCCTAAGAACCCGTACTAATGAAGAAAAGAATCGTAAATTGAAAATGCCGACATGCCTGTATCGCAGCGATTTCAAACTTTGTGAAGATATCACTTAGTTCTCCTCAGCGAGTCTTACTGACTCACGATCGAGGAGATTACACATTTCAACCAATATGTGCGATGATCGTTTTTAATGCTGCAGCAAATTTAAAAAGGTGATTGAACAGCATTATAAATTACAAAAATATATAAGAATATTATTGTTTACAATAATATCAAGTGGCATAGCAGGCTTAAAAACCATAAAGTTAAAAATTATTAATTAATATTGAAGAGTGGTATAGGTAGTAGCAGCTGCTAAAATAGCAGTCAAAATGACTCAAAATCACAAATTTTCACTGATAGCCATTGATGAAATAGGGAGAATAAACAGAATTTATGTTCATTCCCCTCGATTTTAGCAGGACTTCTACTCATTCCCCCTCAGCAGGATTTCTGCTCATTACCCCGATTTCATCAATGTGTATTAGTGAAAATTTGTGGTTCTGAGTCGTTTTTTACTGCTATTTTAGCATGCTGGTGCTGCCTGTAGGACTCCCCCATTACTAATTAATAATTTTTATCTTTATGGTTTCTTACGCATGCTATACCACTTGATATTATTGAAAACAATATATCCTTATATATATATATATATAATTGTTCATAGTAAACCATGTAATCGTTACCAATATAGCAAGAGATTTCAGCGCAAAAAATGTAGACATAGGAATAAATTACAATAATAATGGATATTAGCATCCGATCTCTCTCTTAAATTTAAAACTTTGGATATATAGATATATATATATATATATATATATATATATATATATATATATATATATATATATATGTGTGTGTATTATATCCATATACATGCGCGTGCGCACAGGACCACATTTTGCGGTTTCCTCTTTAGCTTCTCGATTGTTAATCTTTACCGTCATAAATATTTTATTTTTAATCATTGGCTCAATTATGGGAATAGCTGCTTGTCTCAATCAGATAGTTCGATTGTTTCGGTCAAGTATTACTTATATGTCAAGTATTACTTATATGTCATGAAATTTTAATTTTAATGAAGCTTCATATTATTGTCTTCGCTTTCTATTACGATATTAAAAATTATAGTTGAATTCCCAAGTAACCTACTATTCAATCCAATCTATTATTTTATCTTTATTGCAATGTTTTGAAATTTCGGTTTCAAAAACCTAAAGACATTAAACCTCAAAAGACAAAAGAAAATACGCAAAAACCGTGACTAATCTGTTATCTATTCGAAATTTATCCAAATCTTGTCTGAGTCAAAAGTAAAAAATAAATAAATAAATAAATAAATTAGGCATCGCTATTTTAATCTTATAAATTTTATAGATAGCTATTCTTCAAGCGCTAAAAATAGTGTTTAAAAGTAGTTTTAAATGGTTAACATTTATATCAGTTTAAAATCCATTTAAATGCAGGAATTAAATATTTTAATACCGTTTTTGACAGTAAATGTTATCTTGTCACAGAAAATATTCTAAAATTTGTTTTTAATGCTTCGTAAGTACCCAAAATAATGTTATTTTATACTTAGCAACAAACCATAAAGTCTCCGTCGTTCAATGATCAGGATCTAGTTTTCCGATCTACTGGATTTTCTGTTCATAATTTAGCATAAAGGAGCCGAGAACTCCACATATATATGTAATCTTAATCTACTTTTTGGGCAGAATCGTCGTGATACTGTATCTCTGAAGCACAGGTAACAACCCTCTGTCTGACAAGGTTTCTGTCTACTCAGTTTTATTCACTAGAGAATATAGAAAATGACCATAGTTCAAGATACCATACAATAGTATCAAACTTAGAACCTTGTGGTTGAGAAATGACCGCATTAATCATTCAGCCATACTAACCCTACCTAAAGCCATTTTTAGAAAATATGAATTCAACCAAATTACAACGTTCACAGCTAACTAAATTGATTTTAGTCCATTATAATACTTGAATAAGAAAATATATTCCCCGATTGCCTGCAAGTTAATTGGACTATAACAAATCTGATTGACGAGATAAATCTTTTCTACATGACGACGGAGGAATATGATTTCGGTTTTCAGAATGTTATCTACAATACAGAGAAAACTCACTAAAAACAGAAACGCCCTGGGCAAATAAATGACTTTAGTCGAAACATATATTCATGTCTGAGTGATTATGTATGTGCTGTGTCTATATTTGCGAAGTATAAATATGCTAAGTTAGCGAATATCATGTGCTTCTGTGTACTTTAGTATTTTAGATCGCGTGATTAAATAAGTATTGTTTTTTGCAGTATCTATCCATACTGGAAACAAATAAACAGAAACAGCTGCCAGATTGCTTCTGAACTATTTATAGTACAGTGGCAGCTGCCTCTATGTATATGTTTCTTCACACATTGATCGCCTATTTAATGTTCGAGTATTTATAACGGCCTGGAAGTATCTTCTGACAGAGTTCGAATTCATTTCATTTGTCGGGAGTTCATTAAACATGTCACCGGATGATCGTGCAGTTCTGATATTTGTTGTAGAAGTGTTTAAAACAAAAGAAAACAGGAAGTATCCGCAGCTTGATATATCACTAATCATATCAGACCTACAACAAAATACTTTAAAGATATATATAAAAATGTATATACATACACTCACACATGTGACAAGGCTTGCCTTTGAATTCCAAGTACAACACATTTTGCTAGCTGTGTGGACTAGAGCAACGTGAACTAGTGTATTGCTTCGGACACAACGCGCCGCTACGAATAGAACTCACGACCTTGCGATCTTGAGCCGAATACCCTAACCGCAAACACACACACACACACACACACAGACACACACACACACACACACACACACACACACACACAAAACACATTCACGTTAAAAAAAAAAACGACAATTCTCACTGGTAATAGGAAAATTTCTGAACTGGACAGAGGAAATTGAACGGTTACTATGGTCAAATTTGAGCGTCCGTCATATTCACAGCAGATGTAGGTTCGTGTCCCCCTCGCAGACTTTTATACAAAGATTTTTTTTTTGTAGCCCAAAATGTACACACTGTTATTTATAGCTTTATCTACTTCAAGTTCAAAAGTTACAAGCGTATTATATGAAATAAGGCGGTGAGCTGGCAGAATCGTTAGCATACCGGGCGAAACGCTTTGCGGTATTTCGTCTGCCACTATGTTCTGAGTTCAAATTCTGCCGAGGTCGATTTGCCTTGCATCCTTTCAGGGTCGATTAAAAAAGTGCCAGTTACGCACTGGTATCGATGTAATAGACTAATCCTTTTGTTTGTCCTCTCTGTGTTTAGCCACCTGTAGCTAATAAAGAAATATATAACAAATATTTTGTGAGATCTTTTATATGGTTTCACATTGTTTTTGTAGAACAACCACTGCGGTGTTACTGGGTGAGTCACGAATTTCCTGTTCGGTAAACTTTACAGGCATGTTAGCACCATCAATCGTGTGTTCAAACAGACGAAGCTGTACTGTATGCGCTTGTACACTGCACGAGTGTTATTGCCTAGTGGCTTAATGTCGAACACCTCATATTGTGAGTTGTACGACTTTGACTATTAGCCAATTCTCTCATGAAGATCACTTTGTGAGTCTTCTTTGGATGAGAGGGCGGGTAATTTCCAACACCTGATCGCTATAGAGAAAGGATCTGTGTGGTGCACACAACTGAAACGAATGAATATAGACTCTTCCGTCTACGGCCAAACCCACATCAATTTCTTTTCTTCACTTAAAAAAGACGAGAGAGGGAAGTGTACCATCTAGTATATTTGTTGAAGACAGGTGAATGTTACGAGAATGGCACGAGTGAGTGGGTCTAGTCTCAGCTTGTATTTATAGCCTGGAAAGAACGAATAAGCGAAGGAAATCGTCCGGTGATGCCTTTTAGGGTCGTCGTGATTCAGGATTGGTGGGTGTCAATGGTTGCCCCTGGGAGGTAATCTTCACTATGGAGGAATTTTGTTACTAATTTTCTTGTTAGTGTTTTTTATTGTTTCTGTCCGTATATTGAAATCACTACTGTCCATCGTCTCCATATTGTCCTAAATGTTTTTTTACCTCCAAGCTGATAAAGAAAATAGCTGCTGGGAGAATCGTTTGCAAGTTGTACAAAATGCTTGGCGACATGTCGTCTGTTTTTACGTTCAGGTTTCAAATTCCACCGATGTCGACTTTGACTTTCATCCTTCCGGAGTGGATAAATCAAGCGCCAGTTGAGCACCGGGATCGATGATGTCGACTTAATCCCTTACCCGAAGTTGTTGGCCTTGAGTCGATATTTAATGCGTTATTATTATTGTTGTTGTTGTTATTAAAGAACACGAGCCAGCAGAATCGTTTGCACGATGGACGAAATGCTCAGCGGAATTTCGTCTGTCGTTACATTCTGCGTTCAAATTCCGCCGAGGTCGACTTTGCCTTTCATCTTTTCGAGGTCAATAAATTATATACCAGTTGCGTACTGAGGAAATTTAATCGACCGCCCCACTTCCCACCAAATTTCAGCCATTGTGCCTAGAGTAGAAATTATTATTATTATTATTACTATTATTATTATCATTATTATGAGTTCAAATTACGCCGAGGTCGACTTTATCTTTGATCCTTTCGGGAATCGATAAATTAAGTACTAGTTGAGTATTGGGGTCAATAAAATAAATACCAGTTGAGTATTGGAATCGAATTAATCGACTTACTCCTCCCCCGAACATGCTGACCTTATGCCAAAATTTGAAATCATTATTATTATTATTATTATTATTATTATTATTATCATCATCATTATTATTATTATTGTTGTTGATGTTGTTATTGCTGTTATTGTTGTTGTTACCATCATCATCATCATTATTATTGATGTTGTTATTGTTGTTATTATTATTATTATTATTGAGAGTGGTGAATTAATGTAAGAGAAAATACGTTGCAGTCGACTTAACTAATCTTTCTCTCAAAATTACGGGCTATTTGCCTGAATTAGAAATTATAAAAACGTGGTACCTCGGAGAATTGTTTAAGTGTCGGTTTAAATCCTTTGTGTTATTTGTTCTGGCTATTTACCGTTTAAGATCAAGTTCTGCCTAAGTTAAATTTGCATTTCATCCCATCCCACAGGGGACTGATAAAATATGATACCAGTTAAATGCTGGTGACGGTATAATCCACTTGTTCCCCACCCACTGAACTGTCTTATGTCGAAATTTCGAAACAATCATTTTCAGCAAAATAAAGCATCGTACAAAATACCTTTCCATAGTTAGTTACCATTCTTTAAGTTTCAAGTTCAAAGCTCGCCGAAATTGACTTCATTCTTCATTCTTTGGAGGTTGATAAAATAAAATATTCTAATACTGCGGTTGATGACACCTACTAAAAATCAAAACTGTTGGTCTTGTGCCTTAAGCAGAGACTATTTAAAACAACGAGCTGACTGAAGTTTTAGAGAGTTGGGACATTCCTTGTGATATTTAGTTATGGTTAATCATGTTCCGAGTTCATACACCTTGGTGACTAACTTTGCTTTTCAGTCTCTGGGATTGATAAATTACAAGCACAAGGTCTCTGAGATTGATAGAGTACGGGCAGAAAGTCTCTGAGATTGATAAAGTACGGGCACAAGTTCTCTTAGATTGATAAAGTACTATAGGTACAAGGTCTATAATTGGGGACAGAGGATAGTCGATTAGACTAAGATATTTGAGTGGTGCTTATTTTGTTGACTCCTAAATGATGGCAAGCAAAGTCAACCTCTACGGGATTTGAACTCAGAACGTAGAGCCGGAAGAAATACTGCTAATCATTCTATGCAAAGTGCTATTTTGCCAGCTCACCTGTTAAGAAAGGATGAAACGTGCTAAATTCATTTGTAGAAACACAAGAGAGTGTTAGGTATAATAGCTTGGGGCACTAACTCTGGAGAGAAATGTATTCATAAAATAATAGACAATAGAGGCAAGGATTAAGGGAATTGTCACGAGTTAATGTCAGAATAATATGAGATTGGAAATGTAATTTTGCTGGATGAATTAACTAGAGTTTAATGGAAAGTTTTTGCTTTATTTTTCAAATTCAGGTTACGCATTTTAGGCAAGTTAATTTGAATTGACAGCATTAAAGAAATAAAATGAACAACCAGGAAATTGAAATGATTATTCTGGAACAATACAAAAAATACAAAGCATGCATAATTCGATGAAAGATGGTAAATGATATTTAGTCTTGCTTTTAAAGTTTTATTACTTTCTTTTAATTTCTTGACAAAATTATTTGAAATTTCATAGTCTTATCTTGCCAAGAAACGCTTGTCTTTTGCTTTCATAGCATCTTTGTACATATAAAGGCAGAAGCTTTGATTTTTGCTTTTATGGTGTTTAGTTTCGTTTCCCGCCAATCTGATTTAGATATTTCAAGGGAGCACCTTGAATTTCATCCTACGAAGTTCAGTAAAATAAAAGATAAATATCATTAACATGGAGGTTGAATGATGACACCATTTATGTTCGAAAGTCTGTCATCCTGTTATAAAATGATAACTCAGAATAGTGATATTCTTATCGTTTTCTCTCTCTCTCTCTTTCTATTTCTTTTCCTGTATGAAAATGTTCTCTCTCTACCTTTGTTTTAAGTTAAGCACAAAAACAGAAATTCAGGTGAAGGGATCAGTCGGTTATGTCGACCTGTGTACTTCAATGATACTTTATCTTATCAAACTCGGAAGAGAAAAAAAAACATTATTGATCTCAGCATAACTTGAACTTACTCGGCAAAAAATACTGGGGAGAATATTGTCTGATGTTGAAACACGATTCTGCTAATATGGTGCCCTATCAAACACATTTTGTCTATAATTAAGAGGATATATTGATTTTTATTCGCGGGAAATGATGAAATGTGAGAAGAAAAATACATATTTCTGTTCACACATTATACGTTTTGTCCATTTTTTATTTCATGTATAAATTTAAACAGTTTTTGCTGTTTATATGAAACAGATGCTATAAAATTAGACGTATTCAAATCTGAATTTATGATATCAAAAAATATACAATATTTGCAAAAATATATTTTTGTGAGTAACTTTCTTGCACAATTTTACCGTCATTAAAAGTATTTTGTTTTAAAAATTATAATTGAATTGAAATGCCATTAGTTGCTTAACAGAAAAAAGCAACAAAAAACAAATGCCCCGCGGAAATCATTTATTTGTCTGCCAATGATAGAATGTGGGCCGAAATTCTTAGAAAATCTGAAGAATATAAAAAAACAAACATTCATATTAAAACTTCCCTTTGCATTAAGACGTGGTTAGGCAACAACTGCATCATCAATTGATTGTTTCTTTAATGGCTTACAAATTTTACATCGATTATTAAGGGGTTTGAGTTTCATTCATTTTGTGATTGTCTTGTACCATTGTTATATGATATTTGTTTTAAGAAATATTAATTAATGAAATTATTTTCCTGCTTGTAAATTGTTACAAAACTAAACCGTATATACATGTGTTGCATATACGTAGAACCTCGAATAGTGTTACTCCTATCCAGAACTAAGCGCTTCACGTTGTTCTCAATACACCTACACTCCGTTATTGTAATGTAAAAAATAAAAAGTACTTTCGTGTTGACGGGAAAGAAAATTCAATTTTACAATTACACATCCGTCCACAGCAAATCTACAACATTACTTTCTCTATTTAGTACTCTCACTTTCTTTTACTCTCTCTCTCTCTCTCTCTCTCTCTCTCTCTCTCTCTCTCTCTCTTTCACACATACACAAAGCATGCAGCCTAAAGCGTTAAATTCTTCCACGCTGACAGGGAACTTATCAACCTCATCTACGAATTATCCTATATAAACAGATTACACCAAGAATGATTCACACATTACTGCTGTAAAATGCAATACTAACTAGTCTATAGTGCTGAGTACAAATGAGGAGGGCTAGCTTCTAGTTTGCGGTAATGTTTAAACGCTTAGATGTTCGTGATACTTTATAAAACTTCCCTTCGACATGATTTTTTTGAGCTCGATGAGATTCTAGTGGAAAACATTTATTTCGTTTATAACGACCCAGATGAAATTAGTTGTGATCTTAGTTGCTACACGATTCCAATATAAGGCTGGAATGTTTCCAACGAGGTCGATAACATGTTAAAGGTCATTTAATATAATTCATAATATTTTACAAAATTAATTTCTATAGTAATGTGGTGATAAAAAATGATATTGCATCCAATATTAATTACACCTATATTAATAGTGGTCTTAGAGACATTGAAGATATATCTGACACTTGATCTGGATTCCGGTGGGAATTAATCTGATGCTCCCCTTACGCATGTCTGTCAATTTGCAGCCCTGAAATGTTCATTACTTAGGTACAATACTACATGTTTCTGCAGAAATTCTATGATATTGAATTACTTCTATGCTTTTCTTAATAATTTTAGTGGCATAAGTGAAAGAAATTGTTTAATTTCTAACAGAAATTGATAATTAGAGAAAATACTGCAAAAATGCCTTAAACTAAAACATTTCGCATGTAAGGCCTTTATTGTTTTGTTTTGTTTGTTTTTATTTCACTAATCGCCACAAGCTTACATAACAGAAGCCTTATTGTTATGTTTTTTACTAATTTAAAACTTACACCCTTACATTTCCAGTTGCAGTGGAAAAAATCTATTATTAATTATAAAATATGCAAAAGCATTAAAGAAAAATTATTCTTAATAACATTAACAAAATTCACCTTGATATTGCAGAAAAAAAAAAACAACTTATTATCATTAAAATTTCACTTACTAAAAAGAATTATTTCTTTCATGATTTATAACATATTCAGTATTCCATAACTATAGAAATATAGAAACATTTATGTTTAGGTGACATGTTTCTTTGCATCTCATACAATGTTGTCGTTAGAAATTCTATCTCGGAGAAGCATTTTAAAAATTATCATTGATAACATAATAAAAAAATATATAAATTGTGACCTTTAAGAATTAACGTTCTAAGCCGTTTTCAGTATTCTGATTATATATTTTCTTCTAAAATTTGATGCAATGTTTATTAAAATTGCACTAAAAGGGAAGTTCGCAAGAATTTCAGTGAAAATATATTATTCTGCCTTTGTATAATGTTTATAAGATATTTGATTTGAAGGTTCAAATTGAAAGAGATATTATGCTTTTTGTTATGCTTACATTTATAAAAGATATTGCGAAGTATTACATCATACATACACATCTGCTATCCCATAGCTGTTGCTCTATTCGATTGAATATAATCCTGTGAAGACGTGTAGTTTTCCATTAATAAGAAGTGACAGTTTAGATAGCTCTGCGCAAAGCGATATAGAATATCATTGATGACTTTGCACTTGCGCACAAACAAACGCTCACACAGAGATACTGCTAATCTCACCAACCAAACAGTCACACACACACGCACGCACACAACCTGTACCGCCTACACACACATGCATACACAAATATATATGTACATACACTCCATGAATATGCGCGTTCTCACACACACATTCCCATATATACACACACATTCCCATATATACACACACATACCAACGGCCCTTCTGTTTCATTCTCTTAACATTTAAAACATAATTACTTCTCACATCTTTGGTTAGTTAGAGCCCGAAAAAAAGTGAACTTACTAACGTGCGTTTTTTCCTGGTTCACTTTTCAACTGTTCTCTCTTCCTTTCTTGAACTTCTGTTGCATTTTTGGTGGGTGGGATTTAAATTTGTCTTAGAGGCATATATATAATGCGTAGTGTACTTGCCATATACGTGGTCTGATTTGAGACTGCATGTGGAAACTAAAACAACTAATGGTCTGAAGACACATATTAGCCATTCTAAAACACACAAGGACTATTAATTTCATTTTTTTTTTTGTGTCAAACTTTTCATCACGCTAAATGCGATCGCATAGGCTCGCTCATAAGGCTGGTTTTCTGGATTCTGTGGTGTATATTATCCCACCGAGACGGGGTGCGTTCCATCGCAGGATTACTCATTTTTGCCACCTGAGTGGGGACTGGAGCAATGTAAAAGGAAGGTTTTAGCTTAAGAAAACAAAGCATCGCCTGGATCACTATCTTGCATCACTGAAACCACTATCTTGCAATTATGAGTACAACACCTTGACTACCAAGCTACGTGCCTCATCTCAACACAAACACGCGCATAGATATAATTGCATATGTATAAACATATATAGACATACACACATATCGTGTCAGAATCCAGAAAACCAGCCTTATGTCTCAGGAAAGAAATTTGATCCTTTTATTTAATACAAACACGCAAAGAATTAAAGTGTGGAATGAAGAGTATGTATTTCATATGAGAACACATAGAACATGCAACAAGTTTATTTTATAGTTTTCAAACAAACAGCAAAAGGTTAATGTCAGTAAGAGTATGTTGTAGAAAGGGAACTGAAAGAAATTTCTACAAACCTGACGCAAATACTGTATTATAATTTTTACATATAATGATAAGAAAATAGAATAATCTATTTATAGAAATGACAGTATGCCTCAAATGTGTTTTCGTTCGTCGCAAAAAAAAAAGTTGTCATAGATCTATTTGGATTTAACTATTTTAGTAATTATATAGTGGTCATCCCGTAAATAATGCGTTTTTTTAATACTTTTATTTTTCAAAATTATGTTAACCAAAGGTCTTCACTCTATCTGGTAAACTTGCAAAGCCCCTCTTCTTTCTCTCGGGCTCGTGGGGTTTTTTAACATAGGCCCTCGTAGATATATGGAGAATAGTCCATCTGAGAGGGCTCACGTCATGAAAAAATTCGGACTTAATCCGTCTGTAATCATTGCGGCCTACCCTGTAGATGGGAAAGACTTTTGATGACGTTTTACAACCCGTTTGGCAGATGAAATATCCGCGAAA
>NC_142934.1:58807607-58839818 GCF_046866305.1 Octopus bimaculoides | reverse complement strand
ATACATTTTATTCGATCTGCTAACGATTCTGTTGCTCACTTCCTTTATAACTGTTCTTTCAGATTTTGGCACGAATCCGGCATTATCTTTTATGGGGAGTAAGATAGTAAATTACTTAATTAAACGAATCCGAGAGGATGAAAGAAAAAGCTGATCTCATTCATATCTTAATTCAGAGAGTAAAAGTGGAAGATTTCTGATAAATCGTTAACTTTGATTTTTATAAATATTTTTACCAGACAAATGTTCAGATAAACTGCACCAATTCGAGAATTATTGAAAAATTGTAGAGAAACTACAACGTGAATTGTTTGAGACATACTTTATAATCAGAGATGTGTCATTTTAACTAACTTAACACTTAATTCGCTTAGGCAGCATAACTATCACAATTAAAGTTTCCCTTCTAATCATGGACTTGTTACTTAACTGTAGAAAAATCAATTTCCTTCTGGGTATTCTTTGCTACACAAACTCGAAGAAGACCCTGAGTAACACACTAATTAATGGAGATGAATTTCTATAAAATAATCAAGTATTGGGGTCTATGGTGTCGACTACTTCCTTTTTCTAAAAATTGCTGATCTTGTGCATGAGTGAAAAAAACAAAGGCAAGGAACTTGCAGAACGGTGTTGATGTAATCGACTAAAACTACTCCTCTCAAAATTACTGGCATTGCGCCTAAATTAGAAACCGGTATTATCGGAGTCGTTGAGTCTTTGGAGAATAATTTTTTGAGGTACTTGTTTCGGATCTTTATTTTTCTGTGTTCAAATCCCACAGAGATAATTTTTGCTGTTCATCTTTTGTGTTGATAAAATAGCCTACCAACCCAGAACTGGAATATATTGCAAGGAATCAGCCATTTTCTTAAAAAAAAAAACTGCTGACGTTGTTTCTAGATTAGAAATATTTGAGGTGACAAGCTAGTTGAAACAATGGAGCACCCGAAAAATGTTTGTAGTATTTATTCCTACTCTATAATTCTTAGTTCAAATATCAATAACGTCGCCTTCGCCTTTCATCCTCCAGTGGTCGATAAAATAAATACCTGTCAAATATTGGTATCGTTTCACTTTCTTCAAAACTTTTGGTCTTGTGCTAGACCAGAAGCAATTTCTAAAATTAAATTACTATGGGATTTGCACTAAGAACTAAATGAATTATTTAAAATCTCAAGTTTTCCCAATTGTCTAATGATCTTGTTTATTCTCACGTATTAGTTCGATCTTTCCTCTATTCAATAAAATGTTTCACACGAAAAGAAATTACGCCGCTATATTTCGTTTCATAACACCTTTTACTTCCACAACAATTCAGAAAATTATGACTGCTGTTATATCTGCTCTAAGCCAAGCATCGATTAATGATCAAATAATTCATAATAGCATATTTTCTCGCTTTACCATTAGCAAAATAAAAAAAAATAAAAATCCCAATTCCTCTGGTAATATTCATAAAAAGGATATTCTAAGAGATGTTCAGAAGAATGCGGTACCATCTAAAATGATTAATAACACTTGATTGCAGACCTTTCAAGGTGATAGATAGTTAACGCAAAATGTACTTTTTTATATAGCTGAGGGGCAACGTAAATGTATTGATGCTATAGAACTAAATCAAGTCACTTTATTGTTTTTCAGTTTATTCTACTCAGATCATTAAGCAATTACCGCCATTATTCGGTCTACCTTTTTACTTTTCGGTAAATTGTGTAAGATATAGAAAGGTGAAGTTAGGGAACATAGAGCAGTGTGGGTGCTGGTGTAAGATCCTTGATGTTTCAGTCGTCTGTTCAATATTCAACTGAATCTTATACCTTCTGGTTTTTATACTCGTGAGAGGAGGTTAAGGAAACAGTCGACAACTGAATCTAAGCCAAAAAACATGTATATATTAAAACAGTTTTTTTAAAGTCTTTTCATTTATACTAACTTGATTTTAAAAGGGACTTAGTCATATTTATAAAAGAAAAAGTTTGTTATTTTAAGATAAACAATTTTGATCGAATGAATTAGAGTTAGCATTTAATTTTAAGAAAGGGGAAATGGGCATTCTGAAAATAGATAAGCTAAGTCAGCAACACCACAATGACAATAGTTCAGCTATATTTGTAAACGGCAAACATTTTTGACAAGACAGAAATATTGGACAGTCATTAGAACTGGGAGAGTATTTAATCTTAACAGATGCAGAGTAACTTACAGTTGCATCATTTACAAAACTTATCCAGATAGTAAACTGAAAACATGGACAGGCTGGAAGTTACCTGGACAGGCTGAAAGTTACAGGCTAAAAGTTACCTATCAAAGAATTAACGTTTTTCTATCACATGACAAACTTTTCGGAGCAACAGATGTGAGGCTGTCTCTGAAAAACAGGTACGATTTTTTTCTTTCGCGTCTCTATAATGATCACGAGTTTTGATACTTCCTTACCACAAAAGAAAAAGGCAAGCGAAACCAAATAATGTTCTCTCAGAAATATACATATGATGGTTGATAATTGCCATAAAAGACGATAAGGATATTGAACGGATTATCCAGCAGACAGAACAATTTTCATCAGGGGAGCAGATGCTCGGATACTACAGTGGAGAAAATTATAGGCAAAAAAGACATCGAGATAATATTCGACGTCCTCATACTCAATAATGATATTCAGATACTGGCAGTGATACTAGTAGTAGACGATTGGAAAGCCACATGCTATATACGTGGTGTTTATCCCTATTGGAAGGCTTTCAACGAATAACAAAAAGGAAAATCAGATAGTAAACATGCACTCACGCTGACTCCATACAAAAACAAAGAAAATCAATTACATACCAAAGTAACAGCACTGAACGCCTAGCATCTACAATCCCAAGCCTTGTACCTAAAGTAGAAAGGATTATTATTATTATTGTTCAGTAGTTTTATTTTTATAACGTGCTTTCACTTCACTACCGAGCGCAGCTCTGTGCGCCTTGGGTATGTGCTGTGGTTTGCTGTGGTGCTCTTATGTTTACTGTATTGAAAGTGTTTTGCGTAGAATGTGTGCAGTACCCAGTAGTGCAATTTTCTGTATGTTATATATATTTGTCCATATTTTATATGTATGTGTTGTTGCGTTTTCGTTTTTTGGGTAGAGCACTGCTGTGAAATAGGCGTATAGTATCGAAATGTATTCCTCACGTGTCCATTTATGCCGTTTTGGTTTAGTTTGCGGGACATGAGGAACAACGTCCGGTCCTTTATTTTGACAGTCATCATTTTCGTAGGGTACCGGTTCGTTTATTTCTGTTGTCAGATTGTTTTGCACGTTCAGATCTTCGTATTTTTTTCGTAACAAGCTTACAGTACGCACTTCTCGGTTGTTATTCTTGGGTGTAATAATACCGGTGTTATTTAATCTGTTTGTAATATTTTTGTACATGGTGTTTTGGGGCTCGAAGATGGTTTGATTTTGATGCAACACGTGTGTTTACGATCGCTGTGCGGGTAGTGGAGGTATCAAGTTAAAATACATCATTATATTTGGAAAGATAGAAATAAATTTCAATGAGTATTACTTACTCGGATATAATCCAACCCTTTGTCAGCTATTTTTTGGCTCAATGCGATGTATTTATTTCCGATGGTTTTGTATAAGTTTCGGAGCAGTGATTTATCGTTCTCACATGTTAAACTTCCCCGGTGTAGTTTTCATCATTATTATTATTATTATTATTATTATTATTATTATTATTATTATTATTATTATTATTATTATTATTATTATTATTATTATTATTATTATTATTATTATTATTATTATTATTATTATTATTATTAAGGCGGTGCCCTGACAGAGTCGTTAGCACGCCGGGCGAAATGCTTAGCGGTATTTCGTTTGTCGCTATGTTCTGAGTTCAAATTCCGCAGAGGTCGACTTTGCCATTCATTCTTTCGGGGTTGATTAAATAAGTACCAGTTACGCAGTGGGGTCGAGGTAATCGACTTAATCCCCTCCTCCAAACTGCCCTTGTGGCAAAAATTTGATATCTTAACGTGGCGAGCTGGCACAATCGTTAGCACACTGGGTGAAATGCTTAGCGGTATTTCGTCTGCCGCTACATTCTGAGTTCAAATCCCGCCGAGGTCGACTTTGCCTTTCATCCTTTCGGGGTCGATAAACTAAGTACCAGTATAATACTGGGTTCTATGTAATCGACCAGTCCCCCCCCCCACATTTTGAGGCCTTGTGCCTATAGCAGAAAGGATTATTATTATTATTATTATTATTATTATTATTATTATTATTATTATTGCTGTTGCCTTTGCACAGTTTCTAACGCTGCAGATGTACTACAGTGCCAGTTGTTCACTACCAGTGAACTAAGGTTACCGAGCACCTTCCGGAGTATTCGAGCTGTTCCAAGCAGTGCTGTTTTCTACAAGTGCTCCACCCTTAATGCAGCCCCTATTTGTTCTACGTACTTCTCGAAATGTTTGCTCTCTGTTCCCAGGGCTCCGACAATTATTGGTACTACTGTCACCTTTTTCATCGACCACAACTGCTTAACTTCCCAAGCTAACCTGTCATATCTCTCGACTTTTCTTTCTTCCTTATCGCATAACTTGTTGTCACCTGGGCATGCTATGTCTATGATACAGCATAGTTTGTTTTCTTTTTCAATTAAGATTATGTCCAGCTTCCTATTCTCAATCACCTGGTCACACTGAATCATAAAATTCCATAGGAACTCTAGATTTCTATTTTGGACAATGCTTTCAGGTTTGTGGTCGTACTAATTTTTTTGCTCTGTCAAGACCATACTCGTTGCAAAGTTTCCAATTGACAAGCCTGGCTATATTGTCGTGGCGTCTCTTATATTCCGGATCTTTTTTAAAACGGGGGCCACATTTTTCATTAATGTTTTACGTAGTGTTTTTGGTACCGAAAGACTTTCAAACTTCGTATACTTATCTATTTTGTGTTATAGAACAGAAAAATATTTTTGTATTCGAATTTATTTCATGTAAAAAATTGTCTTATTTCGATAATTTCAACCAATCACTGACAAGTATTCAGTTGTTTACATTTACTCCTTTGGCTCATTAAGCGATGTAAAGCGTATTTAATCTCCATACCTTCGTTTTATTTGCTTTTTTTCATTTTAAATCTGCTTTAACTCTAACCGTAGGGTTAGGGTTAGGGTTAGAGTTAGGGTTAGGGTTAATTGTTTCAGAATTGTTTGTTTATGTAGTCGGCACTTAACGTATATCGGCTGAATGGACGTCAGTGATTGGTTGAAATTACAGAAATACGACAACTTTAACATGGAATAATTTATGGATTTCTTTTTTTTTTTAAGAAGACTAAGAGAAAAAGATGTTTTATATGACACATTCTACCAGTGTTCCAAGTTTCAAAGTGTTTCGTTAATGAAAAATGTGGCCCCCGTTTTAAAAAAGATCCTATATTCCTTATATTGTCGTGGTGTCTCTTATATTCCTCATTATTATTATTATTATTATTATTATTATTATTATTATTATTATTAATAATAAGGCGACGAGCAGACAGAATCGTTAGCACCCTGGACGAAATGCTTACGGGTATTTCGCCCGTCGTTATGTTCTGAGTTCAAATTCTGCCGACGTTGACTTTGCTTTTCAACCTTTCGGGGTCGATAATTTAAGTACCAATGAAACACTGAGGTCGATATAATCAACTAGTCCCCTCCCCACAGATTTCAGGTTTTATGTCTTGAGGAGAATATATTATTATCATTTCTTTATTCTTGCCACTGGGGACCACCTTTATGTGCACATTGAATAGAATTATCTTCTCAGTTGCTCTTTTGACATTACAAGAACATCCTCTTCATTCTTAGAAGACAGTGTTAAACAATTTTTTGTCTCTGCACATAGCTGTAAGCCAGAGAGCCATAATCATTCGTAGAGTGTTTTTTATAAGTAGAATATTTTTCACAAATAAAACTCTTACATTCAGAAATTCTGTACATTTCGTAAAACTAGCTAAGTTGCCACGAGCATGTGAATTATCTTAAATGTTTCATTTTAAATATCAAAAAATGTATGTATTTGTGGATATTTTTGTTGTCTTTTGACATTACCACGGGGGGGGGGGTATTTAACCCGATGTTTTTGGCTGTTTAAATATTATGATTTTGGGTAAAAATTTGTTATTGGTGATGAATACAATATTGATTCAAAACAACATTTTCTTAACGTTGAAATACTCTAGAAATGCACAAAATTGCAATTAATCCTCTTGAGAAAACTTCTCGTATAGACATAGTGCTAAACAGTGGAGAAATGTACCAGCAGCGGTGGTGGAAAAACTAAATTCTCAGTGGATCAAACAATTCGAATGTCGAAAATCAAATACTGCTCACCAGCTGCTTTATATATCGTTGACTATCAAATATATAGCAATAACCTTGACGACAACAATGTATATGATTATGATTAGTATGACGAAAACATTGATAATATTATAGCTGAAATAAGGAAAACTAAAATTCATAATTAATAAACAATGCAGAAAATATGAGTGATATAAAATAGGAAGAAAACTAATACTAAAAAAGAAATGGCCAAAAACTTACTTGAGGAAACTCTAAACAATGAAATGTACGCTAATGCATAAGTTACAGTTGAAAATAATATTGTCAAAAAAATTATATCTGTTCAATTTAGTCTCCATGTGTATAGCATTCTAACAACATATAATGTGTAAAGACCTCGCTGCGTTACTCTTAGAAAGCAGAAAACTCAACCGGAGCGACAAATGACATTATATTGATATGTCCCTTTTATTATCAGACGGATGTACAAATCAGAGGAACTAAGATATAACTAGCTTAGGAACATAATTCGTGCATTCATATGTACACATATCGTGTATTTGAAGGGTCTGTATACATCTTGCAGTCTAATACTTTGGTAAAACTAAGCAACATCTTGATTTTGAATTTAAACAAATCGTCGACCATGAAATTTATTTGCAAAATCAATGTGATTCTTTCCTTGGTGACTATTCTGTTCTTCTAATAAGTCGGTAACATTCCTGCGTGTGATGTGTGTGTGTGTGTGTGTGTATGTGTTTATATGTATGAGTGTATTAGCTTATGTGTCTTTGTATGTAACTACACTTATATACGAATGTACACATGTATCCATGTGTGTGTATGAATGTATATCTATGAATGTATCCGTATAAAAGCATGTATATGCAATAATGTACTGCTGTGTTTGAAAGTGGCTGTATGTCGCAGAGATCATAGCAAAGACGCTTATACAGCACAAATAAAAAATGTCTGCGTATCATCTAGCAAGTGCCAGAAACAAGAAAGTATCAATATGAATGCTGGGATCATCAACAGAAGGAAGCATTACTTTCTAGTCTTCTCCAGCCAAGGGAACCTACAAAATAGTAGCGGAATGAAAATTCCAGTGTCCATCACCGTGATGAATGCTCTGATTAGAACTAGAGGTCTGTCAATCCCATGTGCATTTTCAGCGCACCCGTTCTTCTCCTCGTGCACTCATGTATTTCCGTGCGTTGTTACTAAATAGTCGTTACGTATACGTGTACGTACGCTCATACACACATATTCGCGGGCACATAGTATGTGTGTGTATTATATATATATATATATATATATATATATATATATATATATATATATATATATATATATATATGGAGAGCGAGAGATAATTACTTGCTAAGGAAAACAAGTTAAAGTGTATATATATATATATATATATATATATATATATATATATATATATATATATATATATATATATATATATATATATATATTAAACATATCAATGTTTTTCTCACCTACGAGCGTATGTAATAAAAGGCACACACATATGCTGTGTTCATCAGTGACACAATTGTTCTTAAAATTATGAAATAGAATTTACGAGAGTTGAGCTTAAAACATAAGGAGAGAAAAAGGAACAGGTTGTGAGGAGGTTCGAAGGTAATTTGTAAAAGAACTAACTGAAGGTGCAGAAATACGTTTGCTGGGGGGATTTCAAAAATCCAATGGATAATTGAATTTAACTAATAATGATTGTAACTGATATTCTTCGAAACAAAACTATAAACAATTTTTGTTTCTGTTGAGAAAGGAAAGAAGCAGCTAATGGAATTAACAACACAGAAAAAAGAAAATTCGACTAAATTACGAGTTAATTTTTTAAAAATAATTATGATGTTTAAAAATATATCCTCTCTCTGAGTATAGGGTGAGTGACAGCATAGCCACAGATGTCTTCTATGTCACATTGGTGTATGGGGAATAAGTTGGTATACCATATACATTTGGCATAGAAGAAAATGGTATTTCCCTTTATGCCATGGATAAGTTGAATGAATTGTTAAACATCCATTTCTAGGATATTATTAATATTATTTTTACGGCGAACTGGCAGAATCGTCAGGACGTCGAGCAAAATGCTTAACAACATTTCGTCCTTCTGTATATTTTGAGCTCACATTCCGCCAAAATCGACTTTGCCTTTCATCCTTTACGGATCGATAAAATAAGTAACAGCTGAGCACTGGCGTCGATAAAATTGGCTTTGTCCCTGCCCCGAAACTGCTGGCTTTGTGCCAACATTTGAAACTAATTTTCCTTTAGTAAGGAAAGAGAAGTGAAGGGAGGGATAAGGAAAGCAGATACATAAGAGACATAAGAGTTGGGTAAGAATGCAGATACATAAGAGACATACGAGTGGTGTAGGAATTGGATTGAGATTAAATTTGATTCAGAGAGAGAGAACGACATGAAAGTTCTAACGTTTGAAGATGAAGTAACGTTGATTCCAGTATCAGTTATATCAGATCGCTAACCAACTACAAAACATTCTTCATCATTACCATCAATAAAAACTATTGTGAAATAAAGGATAAAAGGTGGGTAGTGTAAAGAGTTGGTTGGCTGTCGGGATTGATCCAGAGATTTCACACACATCATTCTCTTCGTATACTCTTCACGCTTTTCACTGATATAAGGAGATTTAAAATTCGTAAAATATAATTATGAGGCTTATATTTCACTCTGAAAATAATTTAATTTTAAAATGCCATATTTGATTACCAGTAAAATATTGATATTTGATATAGATATATATCATATTAAGTATGAAAAGTGTTCATTAATACTAAATTTCAAGTGAAGATAAATATAATTCAATATATTATGCTGTTTTCATTCGCTGTTGACATTTCAGAATAGCAGCTAAAAGAGATGATTTTTTAAAATGTATATGGGTATATCTTGACTTATATTTATGTTAAGTTACGTATCATCATTGAAAGCACACTTTCTATCAAATTTCAAAATATCTCAGAAACAAATGCCATGTTTGTTTGCAAGTAATTGAAAGGGTATTTCAGAAATATTTAAAACTATTTGATTGTTTGCTGGTATGAAACAGAGCATATTGTCAGATATGAACAATAATTCGTTATTGAGCAGTACCGGTCCATTGATCCTGCTGAATTACCGGTAAATATAAAATAATGAAGTAAAATGTCATCTAACATACATAATTAATTACAACCTCATTTTACATTTAAAATTATCATATGAACAGTATGAACTAAATAGTTACTTATGAAATGACTATTCTCTCTAATAACATGTGACATTATCAAACATTTTATCACCAGATTTGAGTGACTATCCAAAGCATTTAAAACTATATCTACGAATAAGTGTTCCAAGTGACTCACATATTACCGGATTTATAGTTTTCTACGTGCTTATAAATGTTATTAAAATCAGTTATTTTTTTAAACTATAATTTTCGCATTGATCTGACAAGGAAGTATACAGAGAAAGTATTTTTAAAAGATTCAGTTTTAAACAAGTAACCGTAGAAAATGTTTAGTGTGATACAAGATAATTTAGTGAGTCTTGGTAAATGAAACATGCAATCAGCAAAGTTGAGGAACACTAGCTGTATTTGTGTTAGCGAAAAAAAGCATATCGACTGAGACTGAGAGAAAGACATGAACAGATCATTGGTGAAAGAGAAATTGTAGAGGACTGCATTTCATCCAGTACGATGAAATCTGCAAGAGCAGCGCACAAATACATTGCTATAAAAGTAATCTAGTGAGAAGAGAATTTACATTACCATGTACTGATACACAATAGGGTATTTTCAAAGGCCTTAGAAGTGACCGTCCACTTTTCGTTGCAATTTTGTTTATGTACAGGCTGTCTGATTGTCATAAAAAGTTTATCTTTCGACTTGGATTGTATTGGCTTTATTGATGTTGTACCTTTGTGTATTCAGTGTCATTCTACAGATCAATAAATCTATAAATTAAATACCCATAACAAATAGATTACTAAATAGATGGGGCAGAAACTATACTTAATTCGATCCACTTGTGTTGAAATTAATATAATTAATCGCAGTTGAAAACATCAAATTTGTATTTGAGTCGCTTATGAACACGTAAGAGTGTTCGCAATCCTTACTTTTCGTGCAATAAACGAGAAAGGACCTACAGCATAGTAGCTTTTAGAGGTAGAATTTGGCAGAAGAGCTAACTACGTAATTTTCAAAGAAACAAAGTAGCAGGAGCAATTTGAATTGTATGAAAAGCCTAAAATCTTAATGAAACAGCAGTATCACACGGATTTCTATGCACATTAATTATTGAGCCAATATAATTTCACACTCGCCTTGTTGGAGTGAAATGATAGTCCTCTGATAACATAATGGGTCTCTTCTATTGAAAGCAACTATGTTTGTGCATAGCATATATATCTTTATACACTGAATAGCACAGCATTGTTTGTAATAAATGAATACATCAACTACCATATAATTCTGTTTACATCACAGTACCTCTGTGTGTGTGTGTGTGTGTGTGTGTGTGTGTGTGTGTGTGTACATACTTTTAAGAAATATGTTAACTTATGTTATATAAGCTCATACAGACCTGATGAGACTCTGATCCACATAGTTGAGAATGATGACCAATTCTTAAAATTTGGCCCTACCCAAATGCTTAGAATTACGAATTACTTGGGCATGAATCGAAACATATATGTAGGATTTTGGCATCTACCAATTTTTTACAATTTATATTTTATTTATATTGTTTTTATAAAAAAGTTTCAGCCTCATAATATCATACAAATAGATTAATCATACATCCATAATTCTCCGTTTTTTTCCCTTTCATTATATATATATATATATATATATATATATATATATATATATATATATATACTCATATATGTAAGGGAAGATAACAAGAACAACAAAACTAAATGTACGTGACTTCTCATGAAAAGTGAATAGTTGTACTAATTACTACATCAATGAAACTTCACAACACACGACTGTCGAAAATTATACTCTTGATTTAAATTATCACAATGACGCACTAGCGAAAGTTGAACGTTGATACGAACAATAATTTTAAGCGATTGCCACTAAAAATTATATTATTTTTGCGTTGGAAATATCTGCACTATTCAATGCGTGTATATATATATATGCCTACAACCAATCTGGCAAGATGTGTATCTTGCCAGAGGGAATCGGTTCGCAGCTATAGATATTCGATTCGCAAGTGAAGATAAGGCCAGGCAACACTCAACGTCACCTCTGAGATCGAACGAAGTTGGAAGTGGTACTCCTACCTTCCTGCTGGGGAAGGTAAACTTCAAAGGTGAAGGAAGGAGAAATCCCACCGGAGGTCGACGTTGCCAGACTGGTGACCGCTATCGTTTTGGGATTGGAGGATA
Organism: Octopus bimaculoides; assembly: GCF_046866305.1. Lineage (NCBI taxonomy): Eukaryota > Metazoa > Mollusca > Cephalopoda > Octopoda > Octopodidae > Octopus > Octopus bimaculoides. The sequence goes on along the minus strand of NC_142934.1, from coordinate 58,828,026 downwards.
AAGTGACAATCCTCCATGCCACTAAAATTCACCAACAAAATTGGTAGGGCCAACACCTAGAAATATTATTACAGGCCTCGCAAGATGACCTAGAATTGATTACAGACACCATACGGGTAGGAGAGGAATGATCCTGAGAGTAATGGTGGAGGGCAGAAAGCCAAGATGTTCCAAGTGCGGCCAAAAAGGGCACATAAGATCCGAGTACCCTCCACCATTGGAAAACAAGCTCCCCCACCCTCTGCGGAAACAGCCGTAACTCCTACAGCGCCAGTGGTCAAAGAGACAAGCAAGGAGCAGCAGCAAAATATGGAAAGAGAGGAGACGCAAGCGAATGGACAGCGAATGGAGTACAGTATCCAGGAGGAAGACGAGATCCTACCCTTCTTCCACGGACAATTGTCCCCAGCCCATACCCATAGATATAGACACACAAATGGCTCCCACATTCACCAGTCTCCAACCCTCCACCTCTAACACTAATTTTCCCCTTCCCCCACAGTTACAAATATACATGCAAACACGCAGAACCATCAAATTCTCCCGCCCCTGCCCCTCAAAAAACTATATTACTGCTTACGTTAGAACAGTGAAACAATGAAAATTTTTAAAATGAATTTGCCACGTTACAAAACGTGAAAATGTTTACTAGTCCTGGCATCAGTGACGTTCTCACCCACATACATTTTATTTAAATCGATAGGGACAACCACAAACGTTTTAAACAATTATTTACTGAGGAGGCTGGCCCTCTAAGAAAACTTTTCAACAGCTCTGTACAATAGACTCATCAACATATCATAGACTAAGTGGACCGCAGGCTTTCTCACCCCTGCTAAACGACTACGAGAAAATTATTTTTCCATGTCAACCGGCAAGGACGGGTGGTACCATCGTAGTTTTTCTCAGGAAGGCTTTGAAGTTACAGGTACGAACAATCTTTGTTAACCCGGAGGGCAGGCCAGTTGTCATTGATGTGACGCACAGCAGTGGTAAGTCCTTCAGGTTGGTGTCTACGCTCTTTGTAGAGTGGGACAGTCCGGCTTTTTTCGAAGCCTTGAAAATTTTCTTGACACGTCACACACTTTAGTGTTGTTAGGAGACTTTAACACAATCTGCGATGCACGAGTAGATTATGTTGGCTCAACTTCTCTTAGGAAAGGTAACTCATGCCTCAACCATCTGCTCAGTCGTTTTCAGCTGGCAGACCGTTGACCTGGTCTAATAGCAACGGATCTTCTAGATCTTACCTAGATAGAATTATTGTTAGGAAACTAGATAAAAATTATGTTAAGTGCCCATGTTTCCTTCACATCTACTACAGTGATCACAAATTTGCGACCTGTAGATTAGACTTAGATAAATTACGTAGATAGGGATCCGGCTACTGGAAACTCGACAAGTCCCTTTTGTATAGTTAGGAGTGCAGGAGTCGGATTAAGCAGTTTGCTTTGACGGCATTAACTGGTGTCATTATTAATAATAAATGGTGGTATTCCCTCAAAAGAGCCATCAAGTTTGAGTCTGTTAGGTTTAGCAGAGAGTTAGCTCGTAGAAAGAATAGAATAGAAAGGGAATTAGTTAAGGCTCTAGAAGAGCTTAACTCAGAGTTGAAGACTTTTGCCAAGGTATTAGCAAAAAGGTTGGCGCGTGTCGGGAGAAGCGCAGACTTGCGCCATTCCCGGCAGATCTATCCAGGACAATCGCCATTTTCTACACTATACCATAGAGAGGGTAAGTAGACTTCCTGACAAGGGCGGGGATTTGGTTCATTTAGACCACTCAAAAGCTTTTGACAAGGTTGACCATCGTTATCTGGTGTCGGTCCCCGCGGTGTTCAGGCTTGGTCCGTCATGCCGTAGTTGTATCTTAACACTTTATAGCAACATTGAATCGGTCGTGCAGGTGAATGGCTTCTTTTTAGAGCCATTCAACATCAAGCGTTCGGTGCGTCATAGATGTCCTCTCTCCCCACTTCTGTATGTGCTGTCTTTGGAGCCTTTACACCGGACGTTGGAGGGCGTGAGGGGTGTGCTGCGAGATCTCGTTTGTGGAAGGTCGGTTTCGGCATATGCGGACGACATCACCATCATCGTGTCCGAAGTGGAACACCTACAGAGGGTAGGCGATGCCATTTAGGATTACGAGGCGGTGACAGGAGCTACGATTAATCGTGATAAGTCAGTCGGATTGCAGATCGACACCTAGAGAGGCAAGTCGATACCTCACAAGAACGTAGTTGGGCATTGCACGGAGGGTCCGGTTAAGATGCTAGGAGTCTGGAGATGGCGAGTAGGGTGGCTTACCTAACTCGGACCTGGTCTGAGCGGTGGTTGTCTCTGAAAGGGAGGGCGGAGGTCACAGATGTGTTTATCGCATCTGTGATTACCTACCATCTGACCGTTTTGCCAATTCCTGATCCGTGGCAAAACAAGATGGTGCGATTGTTCTTCCCTTTTTTGTGGAAGGGCAGGGATCCACTTGTGAGGCGTTCTGTCTGCTGCCAGCAGCCGCTAAATGGTGGGCTTGGGATACCTTGGCTGTTGGTGCGTAGACATGCGCTGAGACCGAGGCATCTCTGGCTCTCCCTGGATTTTGAACGGGTGTGGTCTCCGTTTGTAACACTGATTCTTCCTAAGTTCTCCAGTTTTGGGGAGTAAGAACCGTGGATTAAGCGTAGATCTAAGTTGGGAGCGTGGCAGGTCAAATGTCAGCAGGCTCTCGCGCTTCTCACTCGCCCAGGTAATGCCGATGTCGAGGATTCCGCCTCGTCATCTATAGAGGGTTAGTAGAGGCAAAGTGTGACGATGTCCTGGGGGAAACCCTGGGCTTCGATGAAGGTCAGTTTACTGCTTTGTTCCGAAGAACATTTGGGCCGAGGCCTATGAACAATTTCCAGATGTCGCTGGCTTGGCAATGTTATCAAGGAGCCTTGCCAATTCGGGATAATCTCGCTGGGCACAGCTATTCTTGCCTAAGATGCGAGGAGAGCAGTGAGACTGTTCTGCACGCTACTGTGCAGTGCCCAGGATATTGGAAATGTGGGTTTATGCTTGCGAAAGAGGTGGTTTGGAAGTCACGTTTGAGTGGAGCAGGGACAGGCGACTTCATCTCCAGCCGAGGATTGGTAAACTACTTCGTTTGTCAACTCAGAAGGAAAATAAGGAGGGAGAGGAGCTGCCTGCTTCTGACTGTGTTCGAGCAAAGATGGAAGAAAGTAGCGTACATGTTGAGAGTAAATGTGACCCTGCAAGGGAAGTCAAAAGGTCAAAAACATATTGCCATGAGATTGCCAAAATGAACGAAAATCTGCTACTCCTCCGTCCCAAACTGGTCAACAGAAGAGGGCTAATCATTCTTCATGACAATGCTCGACCACAAGTTTCACTAATGAGGCTCCAGAAGTAAGCTGAGGGAAGTTGGCAACGAAGTCTTTCCCCACTTAGCTTATTCCCCCAGACCTTTCTCCTAACGATTACCACTTTTTGAAGCACCTTGATGGTTTACTGCGAGAGAAGTTCAAAACTCAAAACCAATGCGTTCAAAGAGTTCATCAGGTCCAGAACTCCAGATTTCTATGTTGGAATAAACAAACTTGTAACTCGTTGGTAAAAATGTGTTGATTGTACTTACTTTGAGGAATAAAATTTCCGCATTGTTGAAAAATATTGTGATGAATTCCTTACGTTTTACTCAGCCTGATATATACATTTTTTTCGGAATTTGAACATGAGATTAATAATTCAAGGCGACCTGTCTTTCTTTGCCAGAGAATACCTTGTTCTAGTGTAATTTAGATGTAGAATGAGTTTGTAGGCTGGACGTTGCTAGAGAAAGAAGTGATAGGATGAGTATGCTATTGTTAAACGCAAGTACATGGTGGTAAGCCGGCAAAATCGTTAGGACGCCGAACAAGATAATTAGCGGCATTTCTTCCGGCTATAATTCCCAGTTCAAATTCTGCCGAAGTTGACTTTACATTCGATCCTTTCAGGACCGATAAGATATGTACCAGTCAATCACAGGGGTCGAGATAATTGAGTATACCCCTTCCCCAAAATGATTCGCCATGTGCCAATAATGCACAGAATTATTTTAACACAGGCACGATGTTTCGAAAAGGAACTAGAATATTAGAATATTCACATTCTTTCTTTTTCTATATATATATTTTTATAAGATCCTTGGTGTAAAACTGTGTATCTTAACAGAGAAATTTTTTCAATAAGAAACGCACACACTGTTCTATTTCAATTCTTGTTATTATTATTCGTGAAATAGTTAAAATATTAACAAATTAATAAACAACAATTTCACAAACCGATAGCTTGATTAATTGTTACATCGATTAATCAATCAGCTATTTTCAGAACCCATTCGTTACCACACGATTTCATCAATGGCATAGCCTCGTTTCTCCAGGAAACACTGATAAGTCAGATGATAGACTGTACGATTAATCACACAAATGGTTACTTAATTGATTGATAGGTTAACTAGTCACGTAGTAGTAGTAATAAGATGTGCACGTATTTCTTATTGGCGAAATATCCCTCCAAAGAAGCAACCATAAATTTTAAAGTATTAGCGTATTGTTATTATTAAGTGTGAAATCAACATTGACTGAACAATCTAGGACGAAAATCTTATCACTAACTTTCATACCGTCTTTTCGGATTTATAAAATTACATAATCCATTGTGTCCCAACTTTTTCTCAATGAAGGGAAAAGGAAAGCATAGCACATGAGAAATAGCTGTAGCTACAATCCCTGTGAGTAGCTCAGATGGAAGTCGCCAACTTTGAATGAATCTCTTGAAAAGGTAATCTTGTTAGGGCGTAGAAATGGTCAAAATCCAAGATAGATGCTATCTAATTAATTAGAAATGGCAGAGTAGCTATGCCTCTGTTGCGAATGCTAACAATAGAGCAAAAATCACTAGTTTACCCAAGGACCGTATGATGTTGCTATAACTGGCTAGCTGTTACACTTATCTTTAAAAAAGCGCTCAACATTAGATAAGTTTATTTTTTAATGATTCAATTACTTCCGAGTCGTGTTACCTTCACTTAAAACAATTCTCTGTGTTCACAAGTTTGTGGAACTGCCAGAAAGCAAGGTAAAGAAAAATACGAAAAGAGTAGCACGAGTAGGTAAAGACGGACAAATAGGCTCAGAGGAGCAGAAATGTTTGAACAGAGAATGTTCAAAAATGTAGTGATTAAGTTTGTCTAAGGAAAGTGTGCAGCAAGATAGAGCAAAAGTACTCAAGAACTTAAAATATGAGTTGGTAGTATCTAAAAGAAAACATGTTTATAACGAGACTTGTGCTATTTTGGCAAATTGAGAAGTATTTTATGGGATGGTGTTAAGCAACCAGTTGACATCCATTTTAGAAAGTTACTGATAAACTGAATATTGTTTACAAATACCAACAGGATGAATGAATCGTTAAGCTTGACTGTTTATAATGCTAACGACCTGAGATGAATTTGTTTATTTGGTTCCTATATCATTGAATGTTTTATGTATATGAGTTGCTTGACTTAATTTATGAAAAAGAAAGCGTTTATAATCACCGTCAATGGCGTTAAAAATCATGGCGGCCAGCAAATACTACCATGTTTCCTGTGATACTTAAAAGATGCGTGGGTTTTAACATCAATCTTTATTTAGTTTAGTGCAATATTCCATTTAGAAGTCACAATTATATATACCTCACGACTAAAATTCAACAACTTATTTACCGATAACATTACAGTACGGTAAATACTGTCACATCAATCATTTCTAAGCAAAATTGTTAGTAGTATTGAGAACATCAAGGCTATACAGACGTCGAAGGAGATTTAACTATAATACTTATACAATGACTAATCACAAAGAGAAAAGTAACTCAGAGAGGTCAATGCTTTGTATTATTATATTGTCGTTTCTATTTGTAGTTAACTGAAATATAGTAGCTATGTTAACTATAGAATTGTTAAGCGCTATCGTGGACTTAATTGACTTAAATTATTGAATTCAAATGTTCCAATGATATGGTTTACATTAAGATTATTTGACCTAGATATACTACATAAATATCCAATGGGATCTTAAAATTAGAAAGAATTTGTAATTCACCGCATCATACAGATTAGTTAAGAACATAATCAGAACGTGTGTGCTATATAACCATGTTCTTATATATGTGATGTATCATTGTTATTTAACTTGCTCCTCTACTCAGCGTCTTCACAATAGGAATTCTATTGCCATATCATTATATGAATGGATTATTTTCATTTGCATACATATATAGTATGCTGCAGCGTGTTACTAACACCTGTTAGAATCAGAGATGATTTAAAAGCCAGTCTTTGACGTCAAATGCACAGTTTAATGGTTGAGAGATAAACTTTCCCTCTGGATTTGGATATCTTAACTAATATTTCCGTATATAACAATTGTTTTCCATAACTACGTCTACTGAAGCACGTACAATGATGTGCCGATCTCAGAATCACAATAAGAAGAATCTACAGTAATTCTCAATCGGTAACCTAATATATGTACGTGCTAAAGGTGCTATCGTATTTAATGTAGTTAGCTATAACTGAAAATTATATATTCAAATTATATCTGTAATGCAGGGGAAGTGTTAGCTTTAGCGATCTTTATTTTCAAAAATGGCAAGGGAGATAATTCAGAAATCTAAATTGTTTGAAAATCTGAAACATGCAGTGAGGGTTAAGCATGATGTTTATTATGTACTGTGACAATTCCTGACATGTTTTGGTCTTATTAGACCTTCTCATGTAAGAAATACGTTACCGTACCAAGCAGATCTTACAATGACTGTGAAATTATAAGAAATTTGAAAGAAAATTACCACTGATTAGATAGCTTTAAATGTACATCTTGATATCTTATATTTTAGTAACTCAACAAACGTGTTTGTTGTATCTTAACAAAAACAAATCATTATTAAATTCCTGAAAACTGCAAAAACATATTGGTTTCTCATATCTGGAGAATGACAAACTAACCTATCTTTCTGCATTTAAGTTAAAAACCTACCGGCGTATGCAAGAATTGAAACGAGATTTATGAAGATGTATATATATAAACGTACTACTGTTTCAATCATCTTTTCATTACATTGTTTACTACCTTTAAGAAATAACATGGAATCAGTTACAATTCATTTTATTTCAATTAAATGAAAAACGATTCTCTTTACGATTTGATCTTTAATGTCAAATGTTAAAAGGACATATTTTTTTTTATCTTACCTAATTAGTTCTTAATGCTAAATCTGCTACAGCCAGTATCTCACCTTTCATCTCCTACTAACACACTCACTACGGAACCTGTTCTTTCTTAGACACAAATTTATCACCCCTATCTATAGACGGCCGTCGATATTCTTAGTTAAACTTCACTCTAAAACGTGGTATTAGAATATATGTAGGTTTTACTATGTCAATCTCACCCTTCTTTCGTTTTGTTATCAAGAAAAAGGCCTTCCAGTTACTCTAGCTTGAAGTCCCCTTTTTTATTCTTCGAAATTAACTGATGTCTCAATTAGTCTTTGAAAGTCTCCAACCACCAACTCCTTGACACTTTTCGTACCTTACGGAGGGCATCTTTCCTACTTCGCTGTCCTTGGAAGCCATCCCCGGTGGCTTTGACGTCCTTACCCTCTTAGCTCTCTTGCTACTCCAATGCCAATGCTAAAGTATCATAAGCAACAGCTAGTACAGCTAATTTAATCGAGTTATAGCCACCCCTAAAACCCGTGACTGATTCCTCACCTGTAAACTGCATCTTTTACTGATCTACAATCGTCCCAACACCCACTGGTTCATCTGACAGTTGTCTAATCATGGTTTACCAGCTTAAACTCACGTAAAATACAATTTGAGGTGTTACAATTGTAACACCTCAACTCAACTTTGTTTGATGCTCCTCTTATTTTATTCTATTGCTTCATTCACTTCTAACCTTCCGCACACGGATCGCGCGCATGCATTAACCTAGACAGTATACGTGAACTCTGCAAAGATACCTTGAAAAAGTTTTCAGATAAGGACGGAGACATGACCATCTTGTTTGTTTCAACACAATGATACATTTGCTGCACGTAACTAAACCACTTAACGTTTCCACAAATGATAATTCTCAGAATCACAGACGATCATACTTGCCGTTTCGGCTGCTCGTTCAAAAATATTAGTTTGATAAAAATACAGAAAGCCACTTAAGTCACTGGAGCACAGATTTAAACATCTTATTTATAGACGCATATTGTCTTTTGATTCAGCCTTTTCTACCGTTATTATGACGGTCTCTGCTCCTCAAACCTAGCTAGTTGTATACCACTTCCAGCTAATTTCACAAGACACACTTTTCACTCTTTTCAGCAGCCATACCATACAATAACCACTATATTTTAACCTCTTTCACTCTGAAATATCAAATCTCTCGAAATATTTTTCCGGGTAGGGGTTTCAGTTCAGACACCAATTTCCAACTAATCACTGTGAACATCCACCATTAGAATCTCACCAGTTTCTGTCCTATTCTCTTGACTAAAATCATCAAAAAGTTATGTTAGATTTGTAGGTTACGCTAGAAATAAATGAAAGACATGGAACAATTTTTAAACCTCTCCTAACAGGTTGCGAAAGACATTGATAGATATTATTGTGTGTTCAGTGTTCAGAAAAGTTGGCTCAATCAAAATATGCATTGAGCGTCACTAATGCGAAATGTTTTTCTTCACATATTCTAAATTCTTAAACTATGTTTTTTTCATATTAGAAAATTATTAATTTGAAATTATATTTAATTGATTAAACTTGGTGTGTTCAACTAATGCATTTCTGTATAATTCATACTAAAGAGCTAGTTCAAAAGCTAGAATGTAAACAATTCTTTACATTCTCATCGTGCAGGTCTCAACTTTGCCTTTCGGTCGTTTTAGAGTCGATAAAATGAAGATAGGGTCGATGGGATAGTCTAACTTCGCTCCTCTCAAACACTGACTCTCTGTACACAGAACTTAAATCTAAATAAAAGTAGTTCAAAGCTTTGCCTGTGATGCAAGTCTCTCGCTATTTACAGTTGTACGGTGTTATTATTTTCTTTAGCATAATGTCAAAACTGATTGAAGAGGCCTATTGTCCAAAGCCTTCCAGCAGTGATCATCACGTGTCTTTTTATATATCTTTGAGTAGATTTTCACGAGTGTCTATTTATTAAGACAGATAATTTAAGAAAGAATTGGCTGTTGTTTCGAGCAGATCAAGTGACTATGTAAAGCTCCTTCTCATTGGCTCATACAATTTTCTTAATTATAGTATTTTGTCAACCAGAAAAGCTTCAAATAATTCATTTAAAATACTATTTTAAAGTGTTTTGGCTCGCTTGTAAATGAATACGAACCAATGACTCTTTAGGCAAGTAGAACCTGAATCTAGCAAAAGTGTATCCGATCAACAAATGGGAATTATTTCAGTTCGGCTATTATACTCAATTACGAAATTCTTCACAACATGCCATCACACATTCATGCATTTAATCGCAAAAGGAAATTGTAATTATCTTATGAATACTATCGTTGCAAGGAAATTAAAAATAAATTACCTAAAGTCATCATGAAGTTGAAGATTTTCTTTATTGTTTATTATTATTTTTGGTTTTCATTTCTTTTAATGATAATCTGGAATAACGTAATATTTCCTTGCACTTTCCTGCTGTTTGAAATATCGCATCCATTTAATGTATTTCAAGTTATCATGTCCAGATTTAAATGCATTTGCAATAACGGTGAATTTTTATTCAATTTTACAACGGACACGCAAAAATAAAACGTTTGAAATGCTTTACTTGGCCTTTATTTTTATCCTTAATAATAGGCTTTATTGAATATAATTACAGGAATCCCTTTATAGAAATTCTTGTTAATTCTCCATAAACGATTGACAAATTCATGAACCCAGAAATATCTGGGTTTGCTTTGTGTGAATTTGAAAACAAAGAAACAAAAACGTGGAATTGATTGAAACTATATTATTTCCTAAAAGAGAATGAAAGTCTTCGTAAACGACTAATATGGAACTACAGTGAATAGTGTGAAATTTAATTTAACTAACAAAACTCTGAGAATTATGAACTGGCAAAGATGAATTCATAAATAGTGTCAACATTACAGAAAAGTCTGTTAACATATTTGATAATTGCAAAGAAAGTAACGTTCTATTTACATCATATTCACTTACTCTCATTTCCTTATTGATCTTCATTCTGCCATATATGCAACCAGGTTCTCTCCACATGGTAAAATATAATCTTCAGTTCTATATCTGTTACCAAATAATCAATTATTTCGGAGAAACTAGCTATATAAAGACTCTATGTGAAAGATCATCAACGCATGTATTATTAACACAGTACTCACTTTCATGTACACACGATATGTGTATATGTGTGAGTATATATCTCCGACATATACATTCATATGTAGGTATCTACATAAATACATAAATGAACATATATATATATATATATATATATATATATATATATATATATATATATATATATATATATATATATATATATATATATACATATATATATATATATAAATATATATGTATATATGTATATGTAAATATCAGTGTAATAATATATATGTATGTATATATGCATAGATACACGCATATATACATAATACATACATACATACATACATACATACATTATATAGGGAGAATTCACAAAAAAAACAACAGATGAAGACAGGTGATGTAGCAAACAAATAGATGTATTAGTATAACGCTCGAGAATTGAAAAAGTTTTTAACGTTTCGAGCCTACGCTCTTCCACAGAAAGGAACACAGAAAGAAGCAATGAGAGAAACAAAGAGAGAAAAAAAGAGAAAAAAAAAGTATGTAATGGTCACACACACATATATATATATATATATATGTGTGTGTGTGTGTACACAGTAATCATTTCAATCATTTTACACCTAAGTATTTGAAATTTTCTAGTTCATATCTGAAGGCAATCCTCAGATTGAGGACGAATAGAAAGAAATATGGCCCATTATATGTACTTGTATGTGTATGTGTTTTGGTATTTAGCTTTCTCTTAAATTTATATTACATAGATCATCAAACTTTTAATTACATAGTTTACCGAATTTTATTCAGTGTTAAATTTAACTTCAGTTTTATGTGTAATTTTGCAACAGAAATAACGTGCATCATCAAGACAATATATAAAAAAAAAACAACCATCTACATCTAATATTACTCCATGTAACTTCTTTAATTTGTAAATAATCCGTTAAATAATTCGTGCAATTCTGAATTGCTCTGCTAAAACTATTTGCAGTTGATAATTCATTATCCAAAAACAAATTATTTTATTCACTGAAAATAATATTTCGAGGTGTACTTGGCACACAAAATTTTTGATATGAGACCATGTATTGAAACTAAAACGATTGCAGCGTGGAAGGCATATGTTATTAATTCAGGAACACAAAAAGTTGTTGACTTCACTTAAACGTTTCTTCTTTGTAATATGGAGTTATAATTGGCCACTAATATTGAGCAACGAAAATTTTGACAGCATATTAAACGAAAATTTTGACAGCATATTAAAAACAAGAAGGACAGCGAAGTAGGAAAGATGCCCTCCGTAAGGTACGAAAAGTGTCAAGGAGTTGGTGGTTGGAGACTTTCAAAGACTGATTGAGACATCAGTTAATTTCGAAGAATGAAAAGGGGGACAGTGAGCACACTGAGCAAAATACTTAAGCACATTTCGTTCGTGTTTACGTCCCTAGTTCAAATTCTGCCGAGGACTTCTTCCGGTGTCGATAAAGTAAGTACCAGCTGAGCACTAAAGTCGATGTAATCAACTTATCCGCTCATCCGAAATGTCTGGCCTTGTGACAAAATTTGAAACCTATAGTTGTTTATGTGTTGTTAACAGTCTTCATGACTAACATGTGTCTTTAACGCTCCATTCATGAAAATATTTTAAAGGACGATTTAACCACCATCTACATTCTTTCAAAAATTTAAAAATTGTCGAAATATGGTCTTTCAAAAATGACCATATTAATGATTATAATATTTTAGAACATATGACATGCCAAAATCTATGCACATGCTGTGAAAGGTCATGAGCTATATATCTCAGAGATATTAAATACATTTTGCTAACGATATTCGTCGAAAACCAGAATATTCAAAATATTTTGTAATCTTGTAATCATGTAGCACGGTCCAAATAAAACTCACAGTGTAAATATAATATATTTCTTCAGTGAACCCCAATTGAAAAAAGTGTTATTTTAACACGTTATATATTATAAGTATAAATAACTAAACAGAATAATTTTATATCTAAATCAAATAGTTTCATATTATTAACGAGCTTCTTCAACATTTTCTTTGCATTTTAAACTTTATGTAAATGTAAAGTCGATTCGTTTATTAAATTCATTGCTTTGAAATCGGTATAACGTTAAAACTAATAGTCGGAATTTATGAGATTTCAGGCTTAGATCTTATTCTATAAATTTGTATTGAGTTATTTACATTACCCGATACACTCTAACTACAACCCTTCATTAGTTATTCTAGTAGAGCATAGCTGTTGCTACTGCTGCTGCTGTTACTACAGCTACTACAACTTCTATTATCAATATCATGATAAAGGGAAATCTTTCTGTCCTTTATGCACGGAAGAGCAGTATTTTATTCTCTTCTCTAAACATAAATTGGTAAACAAATTTACAGAGAGAGTTTACAAATGTATTCATTGGAAAAAGTACTCTTTTAGTTCTTTCAAGTAATATCTACCCGTAACTTTATAATATCTGCAAATTTTCTTTTCTTTATTCTTCCATTTTACTTCCCATAACCTTTACCTCACCTTTTTTACTTATCATTTATACATTTTCATGTATACAGTTCGCCTGTTCCTATTCACTCTCTCTTTCTACCTCCTATTTCTTTACTTCCATATCTTTCTATTCCTTTTCTCATTCTTGCACCCAATCTAATTAATTTCCTTAACACAATTAAAAATTTCTAGAATTCCCTTACTACCTGTCTTTCCATATATGTATATGTGTATATACCTGTTTTTGCTATCGTTCTTATATTATTTTCAGTGCGCACAATAATGCTTATGTACTTATTAAGTGTGTGTATGGATTTGTTATAGTGTGTTTGTGTCTGTCGATGTTTTGGGATGCGCGCCCTTCTGTACGTATGTGAGCTCTCATAACCTAATAATAATTTCTGCAAATTTTCATTTTTTTCTTCCATCTTACTTCCCATAATTTCTCCCTCCTCTTCTTTCCTTTCTTTTCATGTTTTTTTTTTCAATATTTACAATTTGCCCGCTTCTCTCTCCTCCCGCTTTTTTACTTTGCTTTGTCCTTCCTTTCTTTCCCCCTCCCAGTCTTTCTATACATCTTCTCCTTGTCCCACAATATCTAGTTCGTTTCGATAACGACATTTTAATTTCCCAGTGTCCCCTGTTCGTATGTAAATATTTTGTGAATGAACAATAACGTATATGTGCTTAAGTAAGTATGTATGTATATACAATTATGTGTTTGGGTCTATCGATGTTTTGGGATGTGTATGCTCTTGTGTATGCATACGATCGTTTGTTTATGTGTATAAGCATGTGATCGTAAACGTATACTTTAGTATAAATATGTTTCTATGTTCTTGCCGAGAGAATATGTATAGATATATATGCATATGTCTGTGAGTATATTTCTGCCTATGTATGTATCTATTTGTATATATATATGCTTGTGTGTTTGTGTGTATGTATATGTATATATTTATGTATATGTTTGTAGACAGAAAAAAAAAATATTTATTGATATATGTATATATATATATATTTATTGATATACGTATATATATATATATATATATATATATATATATATATATATATATATATATATATATGTATGTGTGTGTGTGTGTGTGTGTGTGTGTGTGTGTGTGTGTGTGTGTGTGTGTGTGTATTAATGCGTGTGTATGTATATGTGTTTGTATACTTTTGTGTTTCTTGTAGGTATATAATGTTTATATTTGCACGTCACATATTTGAGTGTCCGTACCCTTGGGTGCATATGAATATATAAATACGTTACATTTTATAGGACTTTCTATTTCTGCTAACATGTCTGTTTGATGGGTTTGTTATTTATATCCTTCCTCATGAGATTCATGCATTGCTGACCATAACTTATCTTGTCGGACATTTTGGAGTGCATCCGTCGAAACATATGTAGAAGAATTCAAGATATAAATTGTTTAACACCCCGAGAATTAGTCTCCTTATTCAATTTTACTACGTATATATATATATATATATATATATATATATATGTGTGTGTGTGTGTGTGTGTGTGTGTGTGTGTGTGTGTGTGTGTGTGTGTGTGTGTGTGTGTGTACAGAAAAAGTGAGAGAAAGAGAAATACGTATGTACGTACTATGGATAAATGGATGGATGCAAGTGTATATCATATAAAACTAATTGCCACATAAAGCCACTAGTCAAAAGTGTAAGCAAAGTGTTGAATTCCTCAACTTGTAACATTATTACGCGATACACTCTACCTACAACTCTTCATTAATTATTCGAGTAGAGCTGTACCTCCTGCTGCTACTGCTGCTGCTGCTGCTCCTACTACAGCTACCACAACTTCTATTATCATTATCATATTTCAACAGTTTTATGCAGCTGCATGCTGCACCTGAGTTGTGTTTAATGTAGGATGGTATTGTATTCCATATTGTGTTTTGCAGTTTGTAGATTTTTGTTTTGTCTCATGGCGGCTGTGTAGAGTTTATACTCTCTATTACTTGATATTTTGTTTGCTGTTCATTGTATTCCGTATATATTCTTTAAGTTGTGTCATAACATCAAGTATTAACTGTGTAATGTATGCCCGCTCCGTAGCTTCATTTGTGTAACACTATTGAGTGGCAGGTGTATAGAATATGAACCGAAGTTGTTTGTGTCAGATATGTCATAATGTCAGATATCGATTATATTAAAATACATGCAGTGCAATTTCATTAGTTATTTTGAAGATACAGAATTACGTTTTATGTTGTTGGAATTTTGATGTGTTGTGTGTAATTTTAATGATTCGTCAATGGTGCAGAGTAAGTGCAATGTGTCATATGTCATTTTGTCAGGTGGTCTTTTCGTTTCTTATGTATTGTTTGGTATCATTTCTTCTAGTGACAGACGTTGATTACATTGTGTTTGCTGTGTGGGTTGTCTAGTATTATTGCATTTATGGGATACTGTAGAATGTAAGCTATATCAGTCGTTGGAGTTATAGTGTTATTGTTGAATATCTATTATATAAAACAATATGTCGTGTTATATAAGATGTTAATCGTACAGATTATGCTTTGAAGCTTATGTTGCATAGTCTGCTTGAGATTCCATAGAGTGTTATCTATCATTCTGATAATACTAATACTACTAAAAATAGCAATTATTATTATTAGTTATTATTATTGTTACTCTTGTTATTGTGGAATTTCCAACCGTACTTTACTCTCCGGGTTCAAATTCTACTGCGGTTGACTTTACCTTTCATGTTTACAGAGACGGGGAAATAAATATGAAGTGTGCACTGGGGCGAGCTGTCAGAATCGTTGGCACGCCGGGCAAAATGCTTAACCGCATTTCGTCCATCTTTACGTTCTGAGTGCAAATCCGTCGAGGTCGAGTTTGCTTTTCATCCTTTCGGGGTTGATAAATTAAGTGAAACATTGGGGTCGATGTAATCGACTAGTCTCCTTCTCCAATATTTCAAGCCTAGTGCCGTTAGTAGAATATTATTATTATTATTATTATTATTATTATTATTATTATTATTATTGTTGTTGTTGTTATTGTTGTTGTTGTTGGTAGTAGTAGTAGTAGTAGTAGTAGTAGTAGTAGTAGTAGTAGTAGTAGTAGTAGTAGTAGTAGCAGCAGCAGCAACAGTAGTAGTTATTAGTACCATAATCGTTATCCTCTTTATTAAAAATGGTTTCAGACATCAAGAATTTCTTTCACTGAAACAATAATTTCATTTTGGAGAATATACATATAAGTCTTTCAAATTATCAAAGAATGTGAAGAGTGAACTAGAATGATGTGGTTTAACCAAAGTATTCATGATTCATAATATTTGCAGTAATTATTGGGAACATACCGATATTTGCCCATATGAAAATTTTGTCAATTTTTTTAGCGAAATGCTTGCATATCACTCCAGCAATGATTTCAAATTTTGACATAATGCTAGCAAGTTCGAAGAAAAAGCTAGTCAATTATGTCGATCCAAGGGCTAAAATGGTACTTATTTCATCGAACCCGAAAGGATGAAAGGCAAAGTCGACCTCGGCGGAATGTGAACTCAAAACGAACAGGGGAACGGAATGCCGCTGATCATTCTTCCAGCTCACTGCTTTTATACCACTCCAGTATTGCCAATGACAAATGCGATGACAAATTTAAAAATTCTGTACATTGCTCCGTGTTATTCCTTAGCATTCATCTCACTTCTGCAACACATTATAGTTATTTGACGTTACTATGCTGATCATTAATACGTAATTATATTCTTTTTGTGATCGAAAATGACGTCAGGTTTAACATTTACTCTGTAGTAATCTCTGTGTATGCTTAAATTCCATTGTAGTTTCTCATAATATTTTCACATTTTCTACGACAGATATCGATTCATATGTATACCACAGTGCTTATTAATACAACTGCTGAAAATTATTGGCAAGACAATATAACGAACCAATTTGGTCAAGAATTCTGTTTCCACGTATATATTATTAGTATCAGGGTGGGACTTCTGATATATTTTGATACATTGATGATGCGGTTCAAATGAATACCAGAGAGCTATTTACCGCAGCGGTTAAAAAAACTGCTGTCAAGACGATTATAGAACTGATTTGCTTTGTTATAGTGTTTCCAGTATAGTGTTATATTTTACCGGAGTTAATGTGGGCTCCCGATATACATTCCGCTGTCTCAGATAATTTTCTACATCATTATCATCATTTATACTTTAGTTGTGGATTAATTACAGTACATCTAGTTATGACTAAAACGGTGAGCTGGCAGAATCGTTGGCATGCCGGATAAAAGTCCTTAGCGACATTCTGTCTGTCTTTATGTTCTGTGTTCAAATTCCACTGAGATCGACTTTGCCTTTCATTCTACGAAGTCGATAAATTAAGTACCCCTTGAGCACAGGGGCCGATGTAATCAACTTATCCCCTCCCCCCAATTGCTAGTCTTGTGTCAAAATGTGATACCAATATATCTATTTATGATGACATATTCATATATCATAAATAATGTGACTTCGTCTCGTTCATTCATACCTAACGTATGGAAATGGGCCACTTTTAAAAAATATTTATAATTGGATCCAGATTTTTTACGAGATCGGTGAGCATGTAAAGACATGAGTTTATGGTTGTTTGCGACGGTTCAAATATGCATCATCCGTGTGCCGCACTTTTGTACCTGCTTCGAGTTTGACATTAGCGATTCGACGTCTCCGCCAAATTGTTGCGAAACGACCATATATATTCATACAAAGACGGGTGGAACACAACTAGCATGCTACTGATCATAGATCTTATTCGATCAAGATTTAAAAGGGGCAAAATAACCACCATAAAAATAATATAGCGCTATTAAATTCTACACTCGAAAAATCCTTCCTTTATATTTTGTTTTTAGTGCGATACACTTACATATCTATTGCAATTAACAAACTTCCAGCATGGTAATTTGCGTTTTAAACTCATAAAACGTCTCTTAAATTTATTCAGTTGAACACTCATTAAGAAGCCTAATGGTTGAAATAATCTACAATTATTCTCAAGTGTCATTGGAAAATTGCTGAAGTCTTGGAAGGGAAAATTTTATATTGGAATTTCTAATATTATTTTATATCGATTCCTATTTTGATTTAAATGAGGCTATTCTCTCGACTAATTAAGCAACAACGAATAAGAGCCTTTATTTCTAATTAGGGGAAGTCCTACGTTTCTGATTGTTTTTTCATTGACTTTGCAATTTCGGTTACTATAAATATAAAACATTAAATCTTATCTGTGTTAATAAGTGAATGATTGTATTTGTTTTAGATTAGCACAATCTACGAAGTCCACATTTTGCAAGAGAGCTATATAATTTGTTGAATAGACAGCTGTCTCTTTTAGCTGTTTATTTTTCCTTGATTGGTTGATTATCCAAAGCTAAATATAAAGATTTATGTCAAAACTATGAGTCGAAACGAAATACCATATATATATATATATATATATATATATATATATATCTGTAACACTTATTCAGTAGCTATGATAAAACTCCGAGTTTCAGATGCCGGAGTGGGTCTCTTTCCTTTGTTATCCTTTCTATCAATATATATATATATATATATATATATATATATATATATATATATACATACAAATATATTCTTACTATCATTCTTAACAAGGATATATTGTTTAATAAAATAATAATTTCTAACATAGAACCAGAATCAAATATTTTATGGAGGAAAGTGCCATTTATTTCGATACTTTATTTTATAAACCTCAGAAAGATGAGGGGTAAAGTTAACTTGTGTCAGATTTATACCCATAATACAAAGAGCCTCAAGGAATACTGCAAGCTATTTTATCTCTTACTTTGGTGATTCTATTGATCTATTACCCTGTTTATTCTATTGCCATTGATTAATAATATAATGACAAAAGAATGTTATAATTTTGCAGTTTATTTACATTTTTATATTATGTTCTAACATTGTAAATATATAGTTTTCTCTAGAATGGCCTTATCTTCAATGTATCGAATATCTCAATAAACACAATGTATCGGAATATACAAGTAGAAACACCAAGAGAAGATTGTTTTCTTTAGTTGTAATGTCTGTTATTTGTGCAAATATATAGATTTCACACATATATAAATAGAAAGTAAAATATTTTTTAAATATATTTTTAATGTAGAATGTGGTTCATATATCAAAATATATTAAATATAATGCATTTGGCGTTGCAGAATTTAGGAAAATATAACTTATTATTTAATATGGCGCAATTTAGGAAAATGTGTTCATCTTAATGACAGTAAATAATATTCCTACAAATAATGCCGCTTTTGTTGATAGTCGAAATAGTTCAGTTGAGAGCGCATTGGATAAAAGATGTAATAGACCCTGATTTTAGTGTGTTGATGAGGTTCTCTTTTATTCTTGACATTATTAATAATTGAAATTCAGTGCTACTTATTTAGGGAAGTGATAGAAGGGAAGGTGTTTTTCGGGCCATATATACATATCGGTGCTTAATAATCATTATAATACATTATATATTTGAAAGGTGCCAGCACTAATAACGAGCATATATCATCCCATCATTCAGTCGTCTACCATGTACTTTTACAAAGTATCACAAAACAGTAACATATAAACCATCAAGTGCTGATAATGTATGGCATTTACCGCTATTAATTCTCGATGTCAACATTTTCTTTCTTTTCACTCTTCCAGAATTGATTTAGTAATAGCTCTAATTTGCCGAGATCTTTCGTTTCCATTACGTATATCTTTATGGTCTACATAACTCTTCTTCTTATTCCTAATCGAATTCAGTCAAAACCTGTAGTAATGGGTAAATAACCTCTTAGTTATGAAAATATAATATTCGAGTGTACGATAATGTGTAGAAATAAAACAAATTTTGTACACATTTCAAATATCTAACCTTTTAAACACCTTTTAAACTAAAGATATATCATATTTAATCTATAGACTGATTCTATCCACAACCTTCAGTTTCCATACAGTCATCTCCGAAGTGTTTCCAGGAAACTAGTTAATTGGGGTACCCAGAAAATAATCCAAATCTCTAGTGTTTTTATATTGCTCAAAATCGTATGTAAAATCTAAGCTGCGAGTAAATCGAAATGACCAGTTCACCCAGCTATAGTTAAATACTACAAAGTAGAAGCAGTTTGGTCCTGTAATCGTAGAAGCACTGTATAATCGATGTGTGCTACTTTATGTGACGTGTGAATATGGATAGAAAATGGATGGATTCTGCTAAGCTGATTTTCCAAAGATACACAAGTTAACGAGATAATCTTCAGAGGTACTCTTGTGACGAAATAAGCAATGGAGGATTTATTTGCATCTACTTAATTTGATGTATCAGGATAATAGACATTTATTACTTAGCACATGAAACATCAAAACATGAATGTTATGATGAAAAGAACTATCTGATACTTATATTAGCAACAAAAATCCACTCTCATTTG
>NC_142934.1:58787607-58802607 GCF_046866305.1 Octopus bimaculoides | reverse complement strand
AGGACCGTTTCGGCGCTACACCTGCAACGTATAGCAATGAACGTAGAAAAATGTTATTCTATATAAGTTTTAATGGATATGTTTTAATTAGAAGTAATCTAGTAGCTTTGTGTATTTCGGTCTCATGAGTTTACCAGAGATGTGTAGTGAGATTATGGCAAATTCGCTACATTGCGTGTACTCATTTTAATTATACTACAGGTGAACTCAGTAATGGAATCTGAGGGCTGGATGTAGGACAGTGTAACTTAATGCTTGTTTCAGTCAAGTTAACTAATTTGAATATGATTTCTAATATAGGTACGAGTTCATAAACGATAATAATTTATAAATTAGGCTAACGGTCACAAATTTTGACGTGGGGTAATCGATATCATCGACGCCAATAGTTAACTGATATTTTACTTTATTAATCCTGAATGGATGAAACCTAAAGTTGACCTCGGCGGGATTTGAACTCTGAACAAATAACTAGAAATAATATTGTAAGGTAGTATTTTATATGACGCACTCACAATTCAGCCAATCCATCAACCAATGAAAATAATGATAATCTTTTCTTTATTATCGACAAGGTTCTATGAAGTATCTTAGAATTCAACATAATATTAAACAGCGTTTAGAAATAATACATTTCTAAATCTCTCAGAGAGATTTATGCAGTAGTGATACGATGAAGTAGTTGTATACTGTCACATTAACTTGACAGTATACAACTACTTCTATAAACAGCCTGCCTGAAAGTTCGCTTGGTTTGGGACACGTAAGTTATATAAAGAAGACAGGAGGGATGAAAGACACTATAAACCATATAGGGGACAATTCTAAAATCTGTAAAAATTTAATTACACAGAATTTAATAACAGAATATAATAAAACAAGAGATATATAAAGTAAATGTCCACTTGCAAGGAACAACACAATCTTTATTGCATCTATCATGCTGAGTAAAAAGTAAGCAACGTTTTAAAACATGAAATTCATCTCAATATATTTCAACAATGCGGAAATTTTATTCATCAAAGTAAGTACCATTATAATCAGCACATTTTTCCCAACGCGTTACAAGTTTGTTTATTCCGATAACATAAAAATCTGGAGTTTTGGAGCTGATGAACTCTTTGAACGCACTTTCAGCATCGGTTTGATTTTTGAACTCCTTCTCTCGCAGTAAAGCATCAAGATGCTTGAAAAAGTGGTAGTCGGTAGAAGATAGGTCTGGGGAATAAGCTGAGTGGAGAAGACCTTCGTAGCCAAGTTACCTCAACTTCTGGCTCGTCATTACTGAAGCGTGTGGTCGAACATTGTCATGAAGTATGATTGGCCCTCTTCTGTTAACCAGTCTGGGACGGAGGAGTAGCAGTTCTTCTTTTCATGGTAATATGTTTCTGCAATACGTTTCTGCAGTAATGGTTCTTCCGGGTTCTAAGAAGTTATAGTGGATGAGTCCAGTATTACATCACCAAACAGTTTCCATAACCTTCTGTTTGAAGAGCTTGGGTTTAGGGAAGGTTCTAGGTGCTTCAATTTGGTCCAACCACTGCTAACAACGTTTTTTATTATTATACAGAATCCATTTTTCGTCGCAAGTTACAATACAGTCGAGAAATTTTCATTCAAATCGTGTGGTACCCATTTGTCGAGCGCTTTTAATTTTCCGATCGCATGCAAATGGCTAACTTCAGGTTCTTTTGTCAGTTGTCGAGTGGTTTTACGTGGATCTTTCTTAATGACGGTCTTTAATTGACCGTCATCGATGACAGATGGGTGTCCACTACACTCATGATCTTCAAGGTTCAGGTCTCCACTGCAAAATCGCTTAAACCATTTTCTTACAGCGATAGCGTGAATTTCTTCCAGCTTCTTGATCTGTTAAAGTATCTGAAAAAATTATATTAATGTTCCAACTGGTTAAAATTCTATTTATTTATTTGTGCATCTGAAGATGGCACTCAATTTAAATTGATGTAATGATTGCATTGTTCAATTAAATGGAGCCTCTGGAAACGGTCGTAATGTATCATACTTGATATCCTGTTGTTTATTTTGAATTTATTCACCGTACTTCGAGCTGTGCGGATAATACCGGACTGACTTGGTGCTTCAGCTTAAGTATATATATATGTATATATTTATATTTATAAATTATTTCCATTATTATTATACATATATTTATATTATATATATTATATATATATATATATATATATATATATATATATATATATATATATATATATATATGTACATATATATATATATATTATATATTATATATATTATGTATATATATATATATGTATTATATATGTATATATATATATATATACATTATATATATATATATATATATATATATATATATATATATATATATATATATATATATAAATTCATAAGAATGGTACAACAAGGTACCGATATTTGCTGGAGAATTTGCTGGAAATTGATACATTTGTATTAATACATTTGTATTGAAATATTTTTCATTATATATATATATATATATATATATATATATATATATATAATATTTTATATATATATACATACACATGTTTGTGTGTGTTTGAGGGTGCATTCAGTATAACGTAGTACAGCAAAACTTTTGGTTGAGTGATGTTCCATTAGAATAATTTCTGAATATCACATTTGTTTGTAACTCTAGTACCTCTTCTGTCTTGGATCTTAAACTCTGAGTTGTCACTCAATCCAAGAAAAAGTAAATAGCAGATTTGTTTCAATATTGGCATATCGATACTGTCCTTTCATTTTATTGATTAATTTGCAATTTTGTATGAAGAAATTATGAGTTTCTGTCAAGAAGTATACACATCTCTTGAATTTTATTTTAACTGCTTCAATGACGGAATATTGCATTCTAGTGTTAATTCATTATTTCTCTTCCCTTAGCGAAATATGTTTTAACAGTCATTGCAGCCTTCTTGCATAAGTCGTATATGTTGTTAAGCAACCCTAGGCATTTTGTCTATTTAAATGTCCAGGATCATATTGTTCAATGTATTTCTCCATTTTTCATGGCAGTACAATATTGTTTGTAAGAGATATGGCTGCTGTGTCTAACAGATTGGATGTGCGAGTTTTTCCTGTTGGCTTTTTCTTATTACATGCGCTGGAATGGAACCCGTATTGTACGAACAAGGGCATTATCTGTCATTTTTGTGTAGCTTTATACTTTCCTCTCATTTGTGGCTACCAGAGTACACTAGTCACTATATATTCGTAAACATTCGACAGTTTATGAACAATAGTTTTGGTTTTAACAGATATATTTATATTGTGAAGTGGTTACGTATTTTAGGGGACTTTTTGTCTTTTTTCTTTGGCATACCACTCTCTATATATTTGACATACAACTGTAAATGATATATATGCTGCTTTCATTGGTATAGCTTTTTTTTTAGTGGCAGTCAACTTCAAATTGTTAAGAAGAGTTAGACATTTCTTGGCATATAGATTTTTGCCACTCTATTGTTAAGTGGATCAAACTAGATTTGCCTTCATTCCAGACTGCTGGACATATTTTGTTATTTATATAACAATTCGATTTTCTATTACAACTATTTTTCTTTAACACACCGTTATACTGTTTTTCAACAGCAGAACTCTTGACTATCCTACGACTCAGACGTACATCGAACTAATTTTAGCTCACTACAGGAGGAGTAATGGAAACTGAATATACGTTGGCGTTCCAGTTTGTTTTCAATCGATTTTGTAAACAAGTTCAAATTAATATCTTCGTAGGCTTGCTGTGTTAATTTATTATGTCGCTATTTGATTTCTTCAATTACATTATTTTGTTAACTTGTCAGGCCTGTATCCTTTTTATATAAAACTATCACTTCAATAGTGATTATAATCTCCAGCTTTCAAGATTATATTAACTATGGAACTCACTCTCGGTGACTCTCCGTTGACATACCCTTGTCTTCTTTGAACCTTTCCTTACCATATATATTTTAATGAGACGCCAACTCTTTCAAAAAGAAAGCTTAAGCACATTTCCTGTGATAATTAGATTGCACTATTAGTTTTCATTGCCGTGAGACGTAAAAACTTCTCAAAGGTCAGGAATTTCATCCTGCATAATTTTTATATACTATTGGTGTTGACATGTTTCTAACACACTGCATATTATTGCTGCATTTTCCCCTGGTACATTCGTATAAAAATCACTGATGATTTTATTTTATACAAAGTTTAGAAGTTTTAATCTAGGGAATTTTATTTAATTTATTTAGTTTTTTTAATATATTGATTTTCTGTAATGTAGTTACCCCATATCTGTCAGTGAATATTTGTATGTGCTGTGGGGAGTGTACACACGTATCGTAAAAGATATATCACGTGTTAAAATGTTTGTAAGTGTTACTTTCATCAGGAAAGCTTTAAAGATCATGCTTAGAAATGAACACAGTAAGGAGACACAGGACGCTGGATAACGTAATGAAACCACTTTCTATTAAATATAGTATGCACGCGCAAAATTCGAAATTGAAATACCAAAAGAGTGGTGTCTAGGAAGTTAATCGGGTGTAATTACAATACGATTAATACATCTTCTGTAATTCAAGCGAAATGTAATTACATCGGGCGGTAACATTGTGTTGGTTAACTCATCGGCGTGTTTTTCAGGTACGAAGTGAAACACGGCTGCAGATTATGTGCAACTATTGTACAATTACGTGTGTGTGGATTTATGAGTAGCACTTCCAACCATCTGCAAGACAACGTTAGACATTTTCAGATAAATAGTTCAAATTTCCAAAAGAATTATTGATACTAAACGGAACATAAAACGTTAACATACCGTAAAATCTTAATTATATTGGTTGCGCGGTTAAGACGCTTGCTTCCCGACCATGTCATATTGGGCTCAGTCTCAGTGTGTAACACCTTTGATAAGTCTCTCTACTATTGCCCCAGGGAGTGGACCGACATTGAATGATGCCCATGTTATTTATATTATATATTAGGACAAACTTACTTGGAAATGGATGCGTAGCGTTCAATCAAATAATAATATAAATAATATATATATGCACACACACACACACACATATATATATATATATATATATATATATATATATATATATATATATATATATATATATATATATATATACGCATGTATGGGTACAGGACGTCACAAACAGTAAACAACATAAAATACGAGAACAAATGAGTTGAATACGCAAACAACGAGAGAAATAAATGGAAAACAGGACAATATAACATAAAGAACGCCCCTTCGTCTGCTCCTCATTTCGAGCATTGAACAACAATATGAGTCTTTGGTGGTTTATGTAGGGTCAAAGTTAGTAGCAAAAGCAGGACAGTGGAGACATACAAGGAAAGCGAACGAAAACAAACAGAGTGTCGTTAGACCAAACGAAGAAATATTTTCTCCAGCGTTCGCTACTTTATCTTCGTCTGGTCTAACGACCCTCCATGTTTGTCTTCGTTTGCTTTCCTTGTATGTCTCCACTGTCCTGTTTTTGTTACCAACTTTGACCCTCCATAAATCCTAAAATATGTTTTGGCTTTTGTGAGAGTAACTGCCTTGGAAGACTCATATTGTCATTCAATGCTCGAAATGAGGAGTAGATAGGCAGCCGACAATTGATGAAGGTCGTTCTCTATGTTACTTTTCCTGTTTTCGAATTGTTTCTCTCGAAGTTTACGTATTCAACTCATTTGTTCTGGTATTCATCTTGTTTACTGTTTGTGACGCCCTGTACCCAAATATACATATATGAATATATATATGTGTGTGAGTGTGTGTATATGTGCGTGCGTATATGTGTGTATGTGCATATATATATATATATATATATATATATATATATATATATCATTTATATTCTGTATGTAAATATCATGTAACCCTTATTCTTTTGTCATTCATTGACTGATATATATATTTTTTATCTTTTACTTGCCTCACTCATTAGACTGCAGCCATACTGGGGAATCGCCTTGAAAAATCAAACTAATGTATCAACCCCAGTACTTATCTTTTAAAATCCCGTAACTTATTTTATCGGTTTCTTTTGTCGAACCGCTAAGAAACAGACAGTAAGCACATAAGCATCGGTTGTCAAGCGGTGTGAGAGGACAGCCATATACACAAAGATACACACACATATACATATTATGAAGGCGCATGACTTAGTGATAAAGGTATTGCACTCAAATAGAGTTTCTGAGCAGTGGACCTCTGTCTCTCCACAAAAAGCGGAAAAGCAGGCGCTCCAGAAACCGCAGAA
Organism: Octopus bimaculoides; assembly: GCF_046866305.1. Classification (NCBI taxonomy): domain Eukaryota; kingdom Metazoa; phylum Mollusca; class Cephalopoda; order Octopoda; family Octopodidae; genus Octopus; species Octopus bimaculoides. The sequence goes on along the minus strand of NC_142934.1, from coordinate 58,796,311 downwards.
ACTCCCTCACATTTTCTTTTGCAATTGTCAGCTTGCAACAGTTCAAAAGGAACGTAAATGCCATCAGTCAAACAACCGTGTGGTTTCAGAAGAGCAATGCAAACATTAAAGATAAAACGTGTGTTAGCATATTTTGTGTGTGAGATCAGGCATCCTTAAATAAAGTAATATTAAACACAAATGTATAATTCATTTTTTATAAATATATATCAGTGTGCGCGTGTGTGTATCTTCTATGAGTGTACCTTCTATACATGTTTGTACAACACACATATACATAGAAATATACATACATACATACATACGCGCGCGCGCGCGTGTATGTATGTATGTGTGTGTGTGTATGTATGTGTGTGTGTGTATGTATGTGTGTGTGTGTGTTCAGAAAGTAAGCACTTATTGAAATGCAAATAACTAAATTATTGATTCTGATTTCTTGTCGACAAAATTGAGTATTAAAACATCAAATATTTCTAAAACGCAGTCTATTTCTATATTATCGTTTAGAAACATCGGCTTTCATATAATTGCATGATATAAAAAAATGCACCACATGTTTTTAATAATTATTACGTAATATCTAATGCAAACATTACTATTAAAATCTATGCCATCATATTTTACATGTAGGATGTCTGATAACGTGCAATTAAAGTGAACGAAATTCGTTGAAAATTTCCCAATGACATTTTTGTGACTAATTTTTTTCATTTGGGTAATTAGAGAAAATCCAATACTATCATTTTAAAAGTAAACATGAAAATATTTTAAAATACGACATTCTTACAATTTCACATTAGTCTGTAGTTAATTCCTTTCCTCATAAATGGCTCGTACGTTTCTGTTTATTTAATATTATTGGCTTCTTTAATACATGAGCGTTTCAAATTTGGTCTCTTTTGCATAATTCTTTTACGAAGCTTTCAGTCATATTTATGATATCGGGTTTAAAAAGAGGGAAGAGGTGAACCAGTTGGCATGCGGCTATGATTTTGAGGTATTTTACTTGTACTTATTCAGAAAAGGAAGGGCATCACCCGTAACCTTATTAAAAGTGCTTCGAAACGAGTGGTGAAAGGTCGGTAAAATCGGAGAGATAACCGATTACCTATAATAGGATAGACTCCTTTAAAGACACGCAAGGGTCTAAACGTTTTAACGGAAAAGGAAGGGCCATTTATTTAAGCCTCATCTTCGTTATAGATCAATCTAATTCTTTAAAGTTTAGTTCACTTGCAACTACAACATACACACTACATCTACATGTATATAGACGCAATGAAGGTTTTTAACATTAAACACCGAATACTAAAATTTTTAATGAGTATTTCGAAATGTGGTCTACATTTCACATCTGCCCTGCGGTATATTGCTCACTTTTCACTAGAATCTGTTGTTGTTATTGTGGTTGTTGTTATTGTTGCTATTATTATTATTATTATTTTTGACCCTCTTTTAAGTGCTTGCAACACTCCCGATAATACTTGCTGTCCCTAAGAGACAAAACTTCCCGTAGGAGCTCTACCAAGTATTCTATTTCAATCCCCTTCAGCTATTGTCTATATCTTTGCTTGCTGTTCCCAACGAAACGATTATCATAGGTACCACCTTTACTATTCACATGCTCCAAATTCTTCCTATTTCAAACTTTAAGGGATTGTATTTTTTGTTTTTCTTCCTGGCATGACCGGTGGATAAGTAAGCAATTTCGCTTTATTATTATTATTATTCAGTAGTTTTATTTTTATAACGTGCTTTCACTTCACTACCGAGCGCAGCTCTGTGCGCCTTGGGTATGTGCTGTGGTTTGCTGTGGTGCTCTTATGTTTACTGTATTGAAAGTGTTTTGCGTAGAATGTGTGCAGTACCCAGTAGTGCAATTTTCTGTATGTTATATATATTTGTAAGTCCTGGTTTTTTTGTTATGTATTTGTCTGAATATTTTTTTATTATACCTAAGGCACCTACTATGATAGGAATTGTTTCTGTTTTTAGATTCCACATTCGAGTTATCTCTATTTCCAGGTCTTTGTATTTTGAAAGTTTTTCCATTTCTTTTAGAGAAACGTTGTCATCTGCTGGTATTGAAACATCAATTAGAAGGCATTTTTTTCCTTCATGATCTTTAACAACTATATCTGGTCTATTTGCCTTAATTTCTCTATCTGTGTGTATTGGCATATCCCAGAGTATGGTTGCTTTCTCGTTTTCTGTGACCTTTTCTGGCGTGTGTTTATACCTATTATTATTATTATTATTATTATTATTATTATTATTATTATTATTACTATTATTATTATTGTTGTTGTTGTTGTTGTTATTAACGCGGGGCCCTGGTAGAATCTTTAGAGTGCAGGGTGGGGAAGGTATAGCCCCATTTCTTCCGACTTTACGTTCTGAATTAAAATTCTGCCTAGTTTGACCTTGCCTTTCATCATTTCAGGATCGATAAAATAAATACCAGTCGAGTACTGGGGTCAATGTAATCGTCTAGTCTCTTCCCCAAAATTTCAGGCTTTGTGCCTATAGCAGAAAGGATTATCATCATCATCATCATCATCATCATCATATAAGGCGTGCGCCGGGAACGTCGTTAGCACGCCGGACAAAATACTAACGATTTGAATAGCGCAGCATACTAGTGCGTACTGATGTCAATCCAATCGATTAGCCCTTCTTCCAGTTTCAGGTCTTGTGCCTATTGTAAAAATGTTATTATCACTATATTGTCGTTAATACTTCAAGCTAACAAAATCGTTAGCACGCCTTGTAAAATGCATAGTGGCATTTCGTCTGGCTTTACATTCTGACTTCAAAAGCCGCCGAGATCAACTGTCTTTGATTCTTTCGGGATTGATAAAATAACTGCCAATCAAGTACAAAAGTCGATGTAATCGACTCCCCCAACCCTGAAAAACTGCTGGACCTGTGCTAAAATTTGAAACCTTGTTATTATTATTAATCTTTTGTTACTCATATTTGTTGTTCATTTACCCTATCGTTTTTTTTCCTCACCCACCTATCTGTCTGTGCTCCTGTCTTCTCGCACTCTCTGTGTCTCTGTCTGTCTGTTTTTCTCTCTCTCTATCTCTCTCTCTCTATCTCTCTCTATCTCTCTCTGCCTCTCTCTCTCTCTCTCTGCCTCTCTCTCTCTCTCTCTCTCTCTCTCTCTCTCTCTAGCTCATTTTGATATGTAAATGTCGCAGTACATCTGTGTCGGTTGGTTTACACGTTAAATTAGATCAGTCAATTCACTCTTTGATTGCATCTCAAATAGTATCGATCTTTTCTCTACGCACTATCCTGTACGCAATAAATCCAGTAAAGAAACAACAAAAAAATCAAATGCTCTTAATCAGGGAAATATTTTAGGATCGACATTTAAATGTTTGCTTTTTGTTGTATTGATTTGTTGCTAGCATTTATATCCTTTGAAAGCTAACTATAAACGACATTTTGTATATTTTATTTGTTGTGTCGTATTCAGATCCTATCTAAAAAAACAAATTTGGAGTCCTGATCAACCTGATCCGTGCAAACCTATGGCTGAAAGTCTCCCCAGCTATAACCATACCGTCTTTTGCATATCCAGGACTATATTGTCCAGCGTTTTCTTCCTTTACTTAGCCGGTGGTGTGTGTTCTGAGTGAGAATTCTTTGCAGTTTCTAAACAATTAAGCAAACACATACATACATACATACATACATACATACATACATACATACATACACACTTACGGCATTGGGATATGTAACGAACTGTCTCAACAAAAACCTGGAAAAATTAGGGTTCTCAAAACCTGAAAGAAAAAGGCTGATTAGAAGACTACAGATTCAAGCCATTAATGGAACTGTAAGGATATGTAAAACTTTCCAAAAATTTAGCACATAAATACATGTGCATGCATCTAGACATGAAAATATATACATAAAAACGCATCCATAAGACAAACATACAAATCTGCGCATACACTAACACCAAATACTGCACACACACACATATGCACAAATACCTAGATGATGTTGATAAAAGTTCCAATGAAGGAGCCTTGAATCTATGTTAGAGTCCGGCTCTTTCTTTATTCACAAGAAATACAGAAATGAAACTGATTGATAACATACATACATACATACATACATACAGGTTCTCTTATTGGCACATCACGAAATATAAGTCAAGCTACACGCTTATATTATTCAATAAATAAGGCAATATTACTTTAATTCAGACTAATCTATAAGTAGCAATTTCAGTTTTGTTGCGAAAGCATAATAGCTACACAAGCGAAAATATACTTGATTGAGTCCAATACCGTATATCATTATACGGACTTCATAGTAAATGTTATCTATTACACTATATAGCACGACATACCTAATTATGCTAATTTATATCGAAGAGTGTAAAGATAATTATTGTGGTTGTACTTATTGTTTATCTTAACTCAGTTCTTTATCGTCGCTTATTCAGTCATACATGACCACTTTTCCGTTTATTCAGAAATAGTTTATCAAAGACTACATTATCATATATAATATATCGAGAACTACATTGTTCATTGCAGTCTTCATTTATAAAATGGAGTATACATGACGATGAAGAGTGACTTTATGACACTTTCGATGCCATTTTAGCAGGGCAAATGACGAAATAAGGTTTTTCGTGCTTAGAAGCAATTATCATCTTTAACGTGTTGCCGGAATCATTATTTTTAACGAGTTGACTCGTCTAAAATTTTCATTTCACCTCGGCCTTTTAAGTTCCATATACTTGGAATAGCAGCATTTTTATTGTTATATTTACAAATAAATATCTATTTAAATCTTTTTTTATACATTTTTCCATGGTTAGAAACCCTAACACAATATACATTTTTTAATCATTACATTTTGGTTGCGTAAAAACAAGTACCAAAACTTCTTCTGAGATATTCAATTAAATGTATAAAAAAAAATGTGGTTACCAGCCGCTCAGAACTAAGTGTTCGCACGATGTTACTAGAAATAGACACCTTGGAAAAGTTGTTTGCATATCAGACGTTTTATTTTTAATTAAAAGGAGGAAGAGCGAGGACCATGACCGTTTCTCGGCCATGTAGCTCAGAAAGAAAAATAAGAGGAAATCATCTCCACACCAGAGACCAGTCTCGAATGCTTGTTAAAGAGTGGACTCCGTTAAAGGAACCCAAGAACCTAATTTGTGGCGTTACACTGGGCGTCATATTAAGTGTTTCACCGTAGAATAGAACTTCCATGGACATTCATACAGTTCCTATCTACCGAATTTCAATCACAAGGCTTTGGTCAACACGAAATTATAGCAGAGAGCTGTCAGAGTTTTCACACATTTGACTAGAATTCGAAGCTTTGTAATTTTGAAACGATCTTCTCAACATTACAGACAATGCCTGCACCGATAGAAAGAATAGACGAAGTCAAGTTGACTTTACAGTTCCGGTTCAATGTGGCGTAGCGGTGCTTCTGGCCGTTCGTTGGCCATGGTGCTGCATACGTACATATACGCTGGAGGTCCGACATATCAACAAAGGCACCGAACTAACAACCATACTGATGCCTTCGCTAAAGCAGGTGTAAAGTCTATTCAGTACAGGCTGAAGGTCAGCTAAACTGAATATACAATATACACCCACACACACACACACACACACACACACACATACACACACACACAGACACACACACATAATGTCATCCATACATGCATGGATGTATGCATGTAAGACCGTTCGTACCTTTATTCCTGTTACATACATATGTACACACACACACACACACGTATATATATATATATATATATATATATATATATATATATATATATATATACAAAAATAAGAGGAATGACCAGCAAAAGTGGACTCCTATATGCTAGAAATAGATGCCGAATCATCTAACCACGAAGAATGTAATTTGTAGAACTCTACACGTGCTCCCTTTCGGGTGGACGTCCTATGTCTAATTCTGGAAATTATATTTTATAAATCGACAGACTACGCTGATGACCCTGCAGATATTTACATATGTAAATATTAACAGGTGAAACCATGGGACGTAGGTTAATCGTTTTTTTTATTTAGTATTTTTTCATTTGTCTTGCCCTTTTTCGGTCTGTTGTGTCGCTGAAATTTTTACTGAGAACATATTCTTCGTGGTTAGATGATTCGGCATCTATTTCTAGCATATAGGAGTCCACTTTTGCTGGTCATTCCTCTTATTTTTGTATGTAATATAATTTTAATCTTCGGATTTTTTTAATATGCTAGACCACTGGTTTTAATTGATTAATATCAATTTCTACCCTTATTATATATATATATATATATATATATATATATATATATATATATATATATATATATATATATATATATATATATATATGTATGTATGTATTATTTATGTGTTGTGTTTGTGTGTTAAACGACTATAATCTCGTGATATATGCTTGTGTAATATACAGCTGGGGGCACAAACATGAGAATCTGGAATAAAATGTATCAATTATATCTCTAAATTTCCCGCTTGTTGACAACTACATATGAGGTTGTCTAATTCTATCTGTCTACCTCTTAAAGCTCGCAAATATCTAACATCCATTAGCAGGGATCATAACAAAATATATAGCTTCATATTATATAGAGACCTGAAAAAAGACCAAAATAACGCTAATGATTTGTTATTTGATTGAAATTCCGTTTCAATCCAAACAATAGAGGCAGGCATTCGGCCAAAACTGTTCAAATGCTCGTTAATATTCAATATTATGCCGCGTCTGCTAAAACATGAAGCTGCCAGTGTATTCTCATACATCTTGTTCTTTGATAATTTATTGCCTTTATGTCTACGTATTAGGGTACTAAGCTTCTCACAAATCAATTTCGTTGACCGGTTTCAGTTCCTGTTCCTGTTATATTATCAGCCAATGGCCAAGATAATTATATATTTGATGTATGTATTTCTTATACTTACATACACACACAACACACACAAGTGCATAGAAATATATATAGGTAGATGAATAAATAAATAAATACATACATACATACATACTTACATACATAAACAGACAGGCAAACAGATATGAATACGTAGATGCATGCATAAAATTATGTGTATATATATATGTGTGTGTGTGTGTGTGTGTGTGTGTGTGTGTGTGTGTGTGTGTGTGTGTGTGTGTGTGTGTGTAGACTCGTGAATTTACCTGGAATATTACACTGAAGAGAACAATAGGTAATTATGTCTGTAATTAACCACGGCCTTGTTATTCAGCATTTTTCTTTTGCCTACATTATAAGTGTGTTATTTTCTCGCAGATTTTATGGTAGTAAAAAAGACATTAGCGTCTATTTCTAATTCAGTACGTGGCGAGGCAAATAGCTGACCCCTTGTTATAATTATGTATATAATTTTAAAAGTTTTTAATTTACGTACTGGCTACCTGGTAAAATTATTACTAATTTTACCCTATATTATCAATATTTATATATATATATATATATATTTATATATATATGTACACATTCACGCACACACATATAGGTATACGTCTATGCATCTACATGTACAGGCATACCAATGCGTGTGTGTATATATATGTATGTGTGTATGTGTGTATGTATGTATGTATGTATGTATGTATGTATGTATGCATGGGAACCCAAAGACCGAAAGAGAAATCGTTATGAGAATAACAATATCGTATCTTTAATTACGTATAGATATAAATTTTTTCTCTACTCCTATGGGGGAACCATATAATAATTATTATAAAGTGGTGGAAAATAGGTATTTTCCACAAGTAATATCCAATAATTTACAAAACAGAGTTTTACTTGTCTATCAATGGACAGAACTTCCAATAGAAACATTTTATAACAGCAACTTTTATTCGTACAACACTAAATCTATACCGACAGGGCTCGCTGTTTAACGGCACATTTAACAGAACATATTTCTTTTTACCATATTTATTTATTGTTTAGTTTATTATTTACCTTCGTGAAGGTCGGTTCCTTACATTCCATATTGCTTTGTAACAGCGCTAGATTTAAAACCATGTAAAATTGGTATATACATATAAATATATAAATATTTATATCTCTGAGCAAGAACCTCTTCCAACTATCGCCTTTCCTAAGTTGATGGGAGCTCACAGAATGCAACCCACTATAACGTTGCACGTACTAAGGCTGGATAAGTATCTCTAATAGTCTGATAACTTTTCCATCTATGGCCGGGCGATTAGATCAACCCCACCCCTTTAGGGAAGTAAACGATGTATAGCCTGCTAAGCATAGCAAGTTAAGTAATTGTAATAATAGTGGCCACATCAAAATAAGCAGCAGGGATAATGGTGACAAAAATAAGGTTTACAACATTAAAAAAAACTAAAAGTCGAAATATTAGCAGAAGTGATGTCTAGGTATACTCGAACCCAAAATGGATTCTTCGACAACTATGATCAGAGAGCGAGCAAATATCAGGTAGAAGTAAGCCTAACCACTGCTAAAAGCATGCCTAACTTACAGCACAGGAGGCGAATCAACACCTAATGCTACGGGAGGCAACGATAGTTATAACTGATTAGGAAAGCGAAATATCTTATAATATATTCCAGTTGGATTATGCTACAGGATATTGCAGGATATCCTTGAATATTGCTTCCACATTCTTCTGAGCT